>NW_028135722.1:0-263000 GCF_964662115.1 Mustela nivalis | reverse complement strand
GCATAATGAAAATAAATAAATAAATATACAGCTGGAGTGCCTGGGTGACTTAGTCGGTTCAAGTGTCTGCCTTCAGCTCAGGTGATGATCCCAGGGTCCTGGTATTGAGCCCTGCATCAGGCTCCCTGCTCAGTGGAGAGTCTGCTTCTCCCTCCCATTGAGAAAAAAAATTTGACTTATTTATTTGAGAGAGATAATCTTTAAATTTTACTTATTTATTTGAGAGAGAGTGAGAAAAGAAAAACATGCACACAGCAGAGGGAATAACAGAGGTACCCCAATAAATACAATCTTGAAAAAAAAATTAATAATAATAAAAATAAATAATATTTCAGATAGTATGATTTTTTTAATGTAAGACTTGGTATAAAAACAGGATGACATACTTGTCTAATTATAGCAAAGACTTTGATAAGTTTAGATGCAGTAGTACATAAAAAATTTAACTTCTTTCATTAACTGATAATTTAATTAGATTAAATTAAGAGACATCAAAATTTAGAGAATCTAATAGTCCTGATCTATTAATAAATGTAGCCATCCTAACCCCAAAACAAGAGTCTTCAGTAAGTATATAAGCATAAGTTGAACATTTACACAAACAGGCCATTATTTAGGCCAGAAGTATATGCCAATAAATTCCTAGAGTTAAATATCAGGCTATATTTTCCAAGAATAAGGCAATAAAATTAGAAAACAATGACCAAAATATTAAATTCATATAATTGGAAGTTAACTTCATACCTAAAAAGAAATAATACAGCTAATTCAGAAATTTTTAGAATTACAGTACTTTGGTAATATCAACTCTCAAAATGAGTAACGGACAGGTGGGGCTAGCAAGAGACTCGTGGGAGGATTAAATCATGGGCCCCTGTATCTCAGGTGCAGTAGAAGCAGTGGATTTGGAATTTCAGTTTTTCCACAACGTTCCACCACAAGCTGGTTAGAACTGTGCAAAAGCAGGAAGGGAAGCCCCAGTAAAGTGGACTGGGGATGCCAGAAGGGGAGGCTGGAAGGGGGCGCCTGCTGCTCAGTGCCCATTACAGACCCCACATTGCAATCCCCCACAGGAGAGACTCACCAATTTTAGGCCCCACAGGGGAAGCTGGAGGTTCATCTCCTGACTTTTTGTAGGATCTTTGCAGCTCAGCTGGTGAGAATTCTCCATCACCCTGCCTTTCTCCAAGGGACTTTTCCTCAAGCACCCTTCCCAACTTCTTCCTCCTCCATGAAATAATGTTCCTCTCCTTTGTTTCTCGCACTTGCCTGTGATGGGACCTTAGCTTGCTCAGCCCAGACTGCCATTCTCTGCTCTTCCCAATTAAACCCATGCTGCTGGTCAAATAACTGGCAGATTGAGTTTAAGGCCAATTGAACTAATAAATTCAAGAACTTGCAAGGAACAAAATCAATATGCACAAATTAGTGGCACTCCTAGGTGCTCCGAAGGAACCATCAGAAAGAGACTGCGGAGAACGATCTCATTTACACCTGCATCCAAGACAGCAAGATACCTGGGAGGCCCCTGAACCAAGAAGGTGACAGACCTGTCCTCTGACAGCCCTGCAACAATGACGACAGACAGGGAGGGGTACACACAGAGATGGGGAGGCACTGTGCTCAGGGAAGAACCCACACTGGGAAAATACCTACTCTCCCCAAAACCGTCTACAGAGTCCTCACTCTGGCTCCCGAATTTCCGGACTCGGTGCAAGCCTGGAGTGGGTGTGGACACGGGAAGGACCCCGCAGGGCTGAGGTGGGGAGAGCACAAGCACCGAAGCAGGGGGACGCTCCCTGACTGCAGACCATCTGAGGAGCCCAAGGAACCTAATCCGCGAGCACACAAACACAGATGAGGACCTAGGAGCACCCGAGCCCAGAAAGGGGGGACCCCACAGCCCCGCGCACAGCACAGCAGGAGGCCACGTCTCCTCACACAAAACGACGGAAGCCCCAGTGTCTACACAGGGCGCCCTTCCTCTGTGGGGTCCTGAGACCACGAACCCCTTGACAGTGCACTCAGGCGGCTTCTCCTCAGCTCCTCCAGCATCTGGTCCTTAGGAGGTTGGACTGCTGCCAGTGTGGGCGCGTCCTCCACAACGGGTCCGGTCAGTGTGGATGCAGAGCCACACCCTCCTCAGCTTGTCCTGTCAGGGTGGGAGGCGCCCCACATTCTCCAGAAGTCTCCACAGTGGGTCCTGAAGAGGCGGGGCTCTGGTCCCAGCTGTGGCTGTGCAGCCTTGGCTCAGGGCGGAGCTGGGGTCTGGCGCCCTCTGCAGGCGGTGCAAGGCAGTGCAGGACTGTGGGAGCTCACCCTTCAGTGGAAGGTCCTGCTCCCTCCTGGGGTCCAGCTGATGCCATTTCATTCCGGAAATTCAAGCTGCATGGAGCCCAATACCCCCCAACTTCCCCCCAAATAGCTAAGGAACAATGAATTGGAAACAATGTGGAATTACAACAGTCCTTGACCCAAACAGTGTCACTGAACATGGCCCTGATGCAGACCCACACTCTGACCTCAACTTGGTCTCAAGCCTGGACCCTACCCTAATCCAAGACCCTAACCCTAGCCCCCAACCCAAACAATGTTCACAAGAATCAAAAGGTAGAAACTGCAAATATCCATCAATGGCAAGTGCCTAAGCAAAGTGTGGTGAAGCATTTGAATTTGGGTACAGGTTCAGGTTTTAGTCAGAGTTCTAGATCAGGCTTTGGGTTTAGTGTTAGGGTGAGGGTTTAGAGTGAAGGACAAGGGAACAGAGTTATAGTTTAGGGCTTTAAGTTTATGATTTAGGCTTTAAGACTCAGGGCTTATGGGATAAAGTTCAAGGTCAAATTTGGGGTTTGACTTCATGCTGAGATTTGGGTTCAGGTTTCATGACTTGGAGGTCTGGTTTAGGGTTTGGGTTCGTGGTTCAGGGCTTGGATCCAGGGCTCAGGTACAGGCTTTGGGTTCCATTCCAGGTTTGGGATTCAGGGTTCTAGTTTGGGCTTTAAGGTCAGCTTAGGTTTCAGCGTTGGTAGGGTTTAAGGTTAGGTTTAGGGATGACACATTTTCTTCAGTTGTCATCATGGACAAAATAATTCTATCTGAAGTTTCTAAGTCAGAAATGTATTTCATCTGGGGGCGCCTGGGTGGCTCCGTGTGTTAAGCCTCTGCCTTGGGCTCAGGTCATGATCTCAGGGTCCTGGGATCGAGCCCTTCATCAGGCTCTCTGCTTGACGGGGAGCCTGCTTCCCCATCTTTCTCTCTGCCTGCCTCTCTGCCTACTTGTGATCTCTGTCTGTCAAATAAATAGAATTAGTAAAAGCTATTATATGATCTTTTACAAACCATTTCCTATCTTTGCATTCTCATGTGCCAAGAGAGACAGGGGTTATTTAAAACCCTGAAGAGAGTGCTCTTGCTTTTAAATTGCCTGTAACCTTCGTGTAATAGATTTATGATTGATGATAGATTTAGTTAAAATATAACTATTTAAAATATTTACTCTCAGTAAACGATTTCAACCTATGCTCATTTAAGTAACTTGGTGCATAATCCCTTTTCTATTAAACCATAGTGCAAGGACCAATGCAGCGTTTCCAGGAGAACCCCAAGCTATTTTTCTAGAATGGCTGTATGCTTATATATGGCGTCCTGTTTTCACTCCCTTTGTGGAGCACCTACCCTGGAGGTCATGTAATAACCAATGACCAAAAAAAACAAACAGAAAACCCAAACATCCAGGTCGAAGTGCCATCCCTGCCTGGAGTCAAGGAGACTGCTCAGACAGATCCAGGGCATGCATCTCAGCCCAGGCCTGTGCTGGGGAAGCTGGTTCCTGGCTTTGGGCGCAATCTGGAAGCCAGCAAACTGACCCAAGAGTGCAGCCGGCGTTTAAGACTGATGATCTATTCGCAGCCAGGCTGCACGTGGACAGCCGCTCAGGGAGCCAGGCTAGGAGGCTGCCCAGCCCAGGTGCTGGCAATGCAGTAGCATGCCAGTGCTCAGGCCTCAGGAGTGAGGGGGCGGGGCCGGCGCAGAGAAGGGTCTTTGCTAATTTCCAAAGCTGGAAGTGAGCTCTCAGAGGACTCAGGAGGGAGGGGGGCGGGGGCGGGTCGGGGGCGGCCTGGAGAAGGGGCTTTGCTAATTGCCCAGGCGGGAAGGAGGGGCGCGCAGCGCCAGGGTGCTGTGCTGCAGCCCATTCGGGACTGCAGGACCCACCATACTCGCTGCCCCTGCGCTCCCACGCTCCAGCCTAGCCCCAGACGCTGCGGTGTCCCATTCCCGTTCAGGCCGCCTGCTGCCCCTCCCCGCCCCATGGCTTCTCTGGAGGACCCTCTGTTCACAGGTAAAGTGACACCGCGACGCGCCCTCACCTGAAGCAGAAAACACGAGCCAAGAGCAGGGTGTGGGGTGGTGGGGCCCAGCCTCCCGCCAACCCCAGTGCACCAGGACCACACTGGATGCCGCGCCACACCGTGTCCGCAGGGGGTCGGGCCAGGACAGTGCCACAGGGGGTACCGCCTCACCCCCGCCAGCGGGCAGGCTAGCCCCCATAGTTCGGCACTCCCACGCGCCTGTCAGAGCCTCCTGCCATTCCCAGGGCACCCAGAACCCAGAGAGTGAGGCCTTGGGTGCTTTCTAGTGACAGATTCAAGGCAATTTTTCGACTTTGGGACTCAGAGTTAACATAGTTTTCATTTGTGATTATTATTTTTGTGTGGGGGCCGTCGCTTTTCTTTTGACCTATGCTTGTTTTCACTCCCGGTTCTGAAGAAGCCCCTAAATCCTAACCCTTTGAGGACTCCGAAAGCTCTCAGAGCAGCAGTGCTGGGGGACAGTGTGGACACATGGTTTGGTTTCTCCTCTGGCCTGCTTCTGTGGCAGCCCCGCTCTGTCCTCCTCAGACTTCAGAGCAATATCTGAACAAGTGGAGAAGCAACCAGGGGGTCAGGAAGGTGGCCACCGAAGAGTGACTTCTCTGGAGGGTGGCTGAGCTAGCAAGTGAGCATGTTAGTCCAGCTCTGCCTGCATTCAGTATGGAGCTGAACAGGGGCCAGGGAAGGGGAGGAGGAGCAGAGAGCAGGGACAAAGGGACCAAAGAGGAGATTCAGATGAAGGGAAGTAATGGGGAGGAAAGAGAAGAAACTCTAGAAGACAGGTATGTAGAAAGGAAAAGGGATGAAGTGGGCATTGGGAAAGGGCACCACCAGGGAAGGAGAGAGGGGAAGAAAAGAGGGAGGAAAGAGGAAAGGGGAAAGGGAGAAGGGAGGAGTCAGCATGCCAGGGCTCCCCCTGCATCTGAAGAAGAGGTGGCTGGTCCAGCTTGTCAAACAGGGTGCTCACTCTTTGGCCCCAGTTTCTGCTCCCAGTGCTACTGGGCTTTGCAAGGAAGGCAGGCTGTCCCTTGGGACCTACTGGAGCCCACTGGAGCCCACAGGAGGGTGGGAGAGGTAAGATGCCACCAGGTCCTGTCCTGAGCTGCTCCCAGCCACCAGCCTCACCACATGGTGCAAGAGGGACCCCAGAACAAAGGACGGACACAGGCCAGCATGTCTGCTGGTGGCCCTGGGCACTTAGCTCATCGCAGTGAACCACACGGCCTCCTCAACCCACGCTTTCAAAGCCTCCTTCTTCGCTTCTGGCTTTCATGTCTGTAGGAACATGAGCCAGATCTAACTCATCTCCGACAGACAATTCTGACTCACCCCGTGTCAGATTTTTATGAGTGGCTGTGATAGAGTAAGATAGC
Organism: Mustela nivalis; assembly: GCF_964662115.1. Taxonomy (NCBI): domain Eukaryota; kingdom Metazoa; phylum Chordata; class Mammalia; order Carnivora; family Mustelidae; genus Mustela; species Mustela nivalis. The sequence goes on along the minus strand of NW_028135722.1, from coordinate 257,257 downwards.
AATGCTCCAACAAACGGACTGTTTCCTCCCACTTGACCTCAACAGTCTTATACATTTTCTTAGCGAAAACATCTTGTCTCCTTCCATTAAGCTCATAACGTGGTCTAATAGTATACATGCGCCTTTGGTAGATGCGAAGCGATACAGAGGTCCCTTTTTTTTTTTAAATTTTACAAGGTAAAGTCAGTGAACATATCCAACTTGACGAATACGTCTCTAAAATGTCAATCCAGGCAAAGCTTTTTCTGCCTACAGTTTCGAGCCTACGTGGTGACATTTTTAAAATGCTTTCAGTCCCTCAGTGAGGCTCTTAGAAGCTAGCCAGGGCTTACTACGTGCCAGGCACTGTGTCAGGTGTTGGAGCTAAAGGGAAGGAGAGCTTGGAGGCTGGCTGGGGAGGGACATCCATGACACAAGCACAGCTAGAAATGGAGGCCAGTGCTAGAAAAGAGAGAGCAGGCTGCATGGAGAGTGTGTACCATGGGGCTTGTGAGCTCACGAATAAGTGGGAGTAACTGGAGTGGGGAGATGGGGGAGAGAAGAGGGTCTTCCCATCAATGGGAATCACCTGTGCTTGGAGGCAGGTGCCATGAGAGGTCTCCACAGGAAGAAGGAGGCAGTGTGGTTGAAGGGCAGAGAGATGGGGCAGAACAGGCATCAGTCAGTTGGAGGGGTATGAATAGACTGATGGGAGGATTATGGGTGCCTTTGGAGGACTGAGAATTTGTTAGAAGATCAGTGCAGATTTCTATGGAGACAAATGCCAGGAACTGATAGGTCTTTGAAAGGTCACTCTGGCTGCCTTTTGGCAAAGGGGTTGGTAAAAGGCACTTGCAGGTGTGAACACACCAGGTGGGAGGTGAGTGCAGGAAATCGGGTGAGGGAGCATGGGAACTTGGTCCCGGGGTATATAAGGGAGAATAGCCTTCAAGGAGTTCCACAAATTGGCACCAGCTGTGGCTTCATTACAGAGCTGGAAGGGGGAGGTGGGTGTGTCCTGGAGGTTACAGAAATTACATGAGAAAGGGAAGTCTTTTTAGATCTCTTTTTCAACTAGAGGAACTCTCACCTTATTGATAGAATTCCAGAGTGGGAACCAATGATATGAGGACATCTTTGAAATGTCTGAATATGTTCTTCGACATCTTTGCAAGTGACGAGGAGACCTTGACCTTAGGAGGCCTTGGCCCTCTTTGTAGCCAGAAAGATTTCACCTACAGATTTGGGTTCTCCCTTTTAAAGTCAAGGAGTCAGTCCTTCCAAAGGACACCTCCTATCATTTTACCCTCTCATCATACCTCACGTGCTGGCATCTCCAAGACCCTCTGTTCCAGGTTGAGAGTATCCACTTTGGCCGGGCTGGTCTTGCAAAGAACACCACAACAGGAAATCTAGAGCCTATAGTGCTATTAATAACATCATCTAAGACTGTGTTTGCTACCCTCTTGGCCTCTTCCCACCATGACTCACTGAAGCTTTTTACACATTGTATCCATTATGCTATAGTTCCCAAAGCTCATCTTCTCTAGTGCCATTAGTTTTTAGGGGACCAGGCAAACCTTAAACTTGTCCCCCTTAATTGGATCCCTGTGCCCCCACAATCTCTTTGAATGCCTTTCACCATGATTCTTGAATGAGATCTGAGACCACTGCTGGTACCTAACACTTCTTGGCACCTTGTCTGCTAGGTTCTTGGAAGAGGAGGTGGCTATGGAGGTGAGTGGGGATGGGAGTGGGAGGATTTCTCCCTTCACTTCCCTTTTTGTGTTTTCAAATAATGGGTTTTGAGGGGGAGGGAAAGGTTAACCAGACCATTTATTTTCCATCTCCCATCGATAAAATGTCACACAGGAGAGAGGTGGCAGAAACGCACTTTCAGGTTAATTTTTTTACAAGGAAGATTGACTTATGAACCTACTTTGTTATTCCCTTTCATTCAATTTCCCTGTACCTCCTTTTCTATGAAGTGTAACGGTAACCCATTATTATTTTTATTGTTGGCACGTGCTTTGTGAACCATAAAGTGTACGCTATAAATGGGAGCGCTTTTCTTTTTTTTTTTTTTTTTGTAGTTTACGAAAAACTAATATTTTTTAAATTAATTTTTTATTTATTTTCAGCATAACAGTATTCATTCTTTTTGCACCACACCCAGTGCTCCATGCAAGCAGTGCCCTCTATGATACCCAACACCTGGTACCCCAACCTCCAAATCCCCCGCCCCTTCAAAACCCTCAGATTGTTTTTCAGAGTCCATAGTCTCTCATGATTCAGCTCCCCTTCCAATTTCCCCCACCTCCCTTCTCGTCTCTAACTCCCCATGTCCATGAAAAACTAATTTAAAAACATTCATCCACCAGAGTACCCAAAGGGCTCCCATATAAACTATCTGTCGTTACATTATGTCCCGACGTGGAGCTCGATCCCAGGATCCTGAGATAATGACCTGAACTGAAGGCAGAGGCTTTAACACACTGAGCCACCAGCCCCAATGTATTCTCTTCAGTACCAGAATTTGTAACCAATTGACAGATGAAAAAGGAGGCAGTCAAGTGAAAATCAATAGGTCTTAGACCTGCAAGAAATTTGAATTAGATGAATTCAGCTACTCAGGCACTGTTTCACATTTTCAGATCTCTGCAGAAAAGGGGTTAACCTTTTTACAGCATGTAAAAGAGAAGACTATAACACATACTATGTGTAAGCATGTAAATATCAAAAAATATCCCATTAGTTGCTAAGACACACAGGGCCTATATTTTCTCTCAAATTCATGAATATGTAGGAGCAATAAGTGAGAAGTGAACGTATACTTTTCACTTCGAAGTCTTTTAGAAATCTAAAATATGACTTTCTATGGTTTGTGTCTCCATATTCCTTTATTGCCAGTTTGAACAAATCCACATGCTTTGATTCAAAGGTAATAAATTCCTCTTATTTGGAAACATGATGTTTATTTTTATTCTCTCACCCTTAGCAGGTGGTTTCATTTTAGCACACTTCAGAGTTATAATTTCATGCTTATTAAAAACATTTATTATGATCTACATAGATGAATGAAACTTTTATTTTATTAAATTATTTGACAAAAAATCTGTTATTTTTAAAAATGTATTTCCTTTAGGGTTATTTTAGAGCGTTCAGAGAGGATCTAGGAGTGTGGTATTATGTAGTTTTTAAGTAGGTATGAAATGGTTATTTATAGGATTGTTTCTTTAAGGCTTATGTATATTGTCCATTATATGCTATAAAATATTTCGAAAGTAAATTTAAGGTATGTTTTACATAGTTTATTTTTTGGAAATAAATATTGAAATGACTTGTGAAATTCAGTATATTCTCAACATTAATTTATTTTGAAATTTACCAGTTGTCTACTGAACTATTATATGGCAGATATTACTTCAGACTACACTGGTAAATGAAATACTTGGCTTTGTAGAACTTTTATTTTAATGGGTGAGACAATTCAAAGCTATAAACCTTAATAAAAATTGCATAGTGCATTCAAAAAGGATGAGTACAATGGGGAAAAAGAAAAACTCGATCAGGGTGAGAAAAATCAAGGTTGCTAGGCAGGGGATGGGGAGTTAAAATTTTTAATAGGAAGATCAGGGTAGTTACAATGAAGCTGACAATTGAACAAAGGTATGGAAAGGTGATGAATTTGCGCAGAACTATCAGCAATAAGGTCACTCCAGACAAAGGAATTGGCTATCTTGAAGGCCATAAGGTTGGATCATGCCTGGCATATCTGAGGAATAGCAAGGAGGCCACTGTGAGTGACTGAAGAGTAGCAGGGAAAGAGGTCACAGAGGTTAAATGAGTGGCTAGATCATGTAAAAGCTTAGAAGTCATTGTAAAACTCTGGCTTTTATATTTGGAAACTTACTGTGTGATAGAATTTCTGCTAATAACTGAGAGTTCAATTGTCCATAAAATTTCAAGGACTCTTATTCTAGTAAGACAGAATGAAGAGAAAGAGTTCATATTTTCACATGGTGTAACAAATGCTCAGAGATGCAAGTGTAGGAAGCTATAGGATCACAGAAGAAGGCACTAAAATCACACCAATATATTTGATGACTGTGACTATATATAAATTTGTATTTTCTAGATTTTTTATAGTCATGGAATCACACTGTATATACTATTCATTGCCTGGCTTTTCTTTTCTCAGCATCATTACTTTGAGAATCTCCAATTGTAAATAGTTCATTTTGATGTTGAATAGTAATCTCTTTAATGAATAGATCATAATTTTTCTTTGCTCTATGGATGGACATTGATGAACATTTCCACTGTTTTCAATTCTTAAAAATAAAGCTGCTATGAAATTCATATACAAGTCCCTGTATGAACATAGGGCTTGTTTCTCTTGGTTAAATGCCTAGAAGTAAAATGGCTATTTTTGTAACTGCAACATATTTTGCATTTAAAAAAATTTTCAAACTATTTTCCAAAGTGGTTGTATCATGATATATGCCAACAACAGTTTAGATTTTTTGTTGCTTCTCAATCTAGCTCAGACCAAGTACAATTAGCCTTTATAATTTTAGCCATTCTAATAGATATGTAAGCATGTCTCATTATGATTTTAATTTGTATTTCTTTAATGTCTAAATGTTGAGAAATTTGTCATGTGCCTATAAGCCATCCATATACTTTTGGTGACATGTCTCTTCCATTATTTCCTTCACATGTAAAATTGGATACTCTGTTTGGTTATTAGTAAGGTTTTTTTATTTTTATTCATATTTAAATAATCAGAGTAGATGTCCATTATCAGATATGTAATTTGGAAATCGCTTGTCCATCTTTACAGTTTCTCAATGGAGCTTTGATAGCTGTGTCTTTCAAGAAATATGCTACTTCTTTCCTGGTACACGGAGGTATGACTAGAACATTATCAATGTTGACCTTTGCAAAGAAAATCATGGCTTAAGATATATGTAGTCTGCAGTTGTTGGGAGTGTTCACCATCCTTGCCTCTAACTCATCTCTCACTGCCCACACATTCAGGTATAGGGGAATATTGATTGACAAAATATTAATTGCCAAATAACACTAGTTAGAGAATAAGAAAAATGCAGGCACCTGATTATATAATATTACATAAATAAAATGTGTTTTTATAAGTGCTATTGGAAGGAAATTCCTCAATACTTTAATCACACAGGATGATGGAATCCTAGATTTTTTTTTCTTGTATTTACTAAGAAAATGATCATGCCTCAAGTATATTAAAATGGAATAGGGAAAATTAAAAATTGTTTTAAGATGATTTGCGTGTGTTGTGCGTATGTGAGAGAGAAAGTGAGAGAGAAAGATAAAGAAAAAGAGAAAGGGAAAGACAGAGAGGTGGCTGCAGTGAATTGATGAGTTGGAGGATAGATTTTAAAGTTTTGTCTTTTGCTTTCTACATTTCTTTTTCCTTAGGTACAAGAGAACAATCAGTAATATCTCAGAAGCCTGCTGGTAACATCAGCAGAAAGAATTAGAGGTTCCCAGAAAATTAAGATGACATATAGTTTTCCTGACATAAGAAAATCATTTTTTGTCCCCAGCTATTTTCAATGATCTATACCCTACCTGTGTACTTGCCCAAGCACACTTCTTCCAAAACTTCCTGGGAGGTTCTTACAAAGAAATGCAAAAACCTCACTCCTTAAGGATTTTGAGGGAACAAGGCAATGGGAAAACTAACAGTCACCACCAGACCAGGAAATAGCCTAAGCTATTGAGACAATAAATCAGTGGTAAAACTCCTAGTGCTATTTCAAAAGCAATCAAGGCCTTGCATTCCTTGTCCCAGAAAATGAGCCCAAGACCCCATCTAGTTTCTATCTGCTCTTGAAGCCTGCAGAGTCCCTTTCCCTTGTCCAACAGTTACCTCTGCTTTATTCTAACGTTGAAGTTTCTGCCCTCGGTGGAATACAAGCTTCATTCAGGTGAACATGCAATACATATTGCACAAATACATATGTGGATGTGCATGCAGCCACAACCTTATGACCAACCATACACGGAATAATAAAACTCTCCCTTCTGAGTATTCATCTTAAATACTAAATAAAAATCTCTCTCCTGTTCAAACAGTCAAGGCTTTGGAACTTATTCCCTGTGATCTCCTTGTATGTTGTAAACAAAGATTCCTTTGTTTGACAACTCCACCTGTTTCTGTGATTCACCAAAGACTGACCTCAGTTAGTTCAGTTGCTGTAATGGCTTTCACTACTCTGATTCTACCTCTGCAAGTCTCCAAATTTAACTATTTTTTCTCCCAATTCTGCATGTTCTTGGCTTTAAACTGCAACTCTGAAGAGAAGATTTGCTTGTTTAAAAAAAAAAAATCAAGAAAAGGTAGTAGTAGTTAACATTGTTACTTTGAACTTCCTGCCCTAAGGGGCTCTCCTGTTCTTTCTCTTTGACTTCCTGGACTAAAACGACAGAAATTTGGCAATACATCACTCCCCAATCCAGATTACTGCCAGAACAGTTTATACTCTTAGAAAAATATTAGTTTAAAAGATCACATAATTAAATACTTAAGCATGTAGTGTAATATAGTGGTTTACAAGAAATATATTTTGGTCATCTGAATATTTGGTTTTCAACCATGGCTACTGACTCACAGCTCCTAAAACTCTTGGGATTTCCTGTGATAAGGGTGAGAGAGGTGTGTTTTGTTCTGTTAATGAAGTGACCTTCAGACCTCACTCAAGGCAAGGGCTGTTTGCCTGAAGGACCAACCACTTGGTGAAAGCCTTCACAACTTTTTGCCTCCCCTTCCTCCCAATACAGGATTATCTGGGGAGGGAAGAGGATCTGGAGATTAGATCAGCAAATGACAACGATTTAGTCAGTCATGACTATGTCATGAAGCCTCCACAGAAAAGCTGAAAGGACTGGGTTCAGAAAGCTTTTAGTTTGTGAAATGTATGAAAAGGCAGGAAGAGTGGCAGTCTTACAGAAGGTAATAGAAGCTCTGTGCCCATTCTCCATACCTTGCCCTGTGCACTTCTTTATCTATCTATTGATTTAAATCTTCTATTATATCTTTTAATAAGCTGGCAAACATAAAGTAAGTATTTTTCTGAGTTTTGTGAGTCCCTGTAGCAAATTAAAAGAACGTAAGAAGTAGGCCACTGGGACCTCCAACCTGTAGTTGCTCAGTCACAAGCACAGGTAATAACCTGGGGCCTACAGTGAGACTGGCATCTGAGGTGGGGTTGGAGATAGTCTTGGAGGACTGATCCATTAACTGATGAAATCTTACACTATGTTCAGGTAGATAGTGTCAGAATTTAGTTGAATTCTTGGAGATCCTGCTGTTGTCTGAAAATTATTTGGCATTGTTGGTATGATGTCCTAAAACCCAAAAAGATATAGCTACCTCAAAATAAGAATACGGTTGACAGCTTATATATAATAAGTGAGTATTTCAGGGATTTAAAATATACCCAATAAATAATGTAAGGAAATAAGGAAAGATTTTGAAATAAAAACAAGAATAAGAACCTAGTGGTACTAATAGATTAAATATATGTAATCTAGTTGAATTAAGAATACAATGGATAGAATACGTAATGGATTCAATAGAGATAAGAAGTCACTTAAGGATATAGTCATCTGGATACCAGCAAAGCATTAAAATTATCAATATAAAAGAGGTGTAAGATGTAGGTGATGTGTGTGGAACAAAAGCTAGAGAAGAAATTAGATTTCCTTACTACTCATAGCCTGTTGACAAGTCCTTGAAGCTCCTCTGGGGACTCAGCTGCTTCCATGTGGACACATCCACTCAGGGCAAAAAGCATTCTTAGTCCACCCCCCAGGATACTGAAAATCTACTTTCACATGTAAAAATTACTTTGGAAACTTCTTTATCTCTACTCCCCACCCCTGCCCTCAAGATATACATTGGCAATCATCTCCCAAGCATATACCCACTGATACACATCAGAAGAGTCTCTTCCCTGAGTTTTTACTAAATAGTAATAAATGACCTTTCCCTAACAATAGCTAGCCCCCTCAAGGTCCTGGAAACCTTGTTTATAAAATACCTTGGAGGCTTGTGCTATCCCTAACCTCCTCCCAAATTGAAAGTATATAATCAGCCACTCTTCATGACCCTCTCTCTCTACTCCAAATAAATAAATAAATATTTTTAAATAAAATAAAATAAATGACTTTTTTTAAATGAAAGAAGAAAAAGGAAAGAAATATTTGAATATTAATGTACATCTATTTCTCAAGCATAAAATAGTCAAGACACTGGATTAAAACTTACATACAAGAAAAGAAAGAAAATATTCATAACTAGAGTTGACTCTATGAATCCCAAACTAGGGCATACATACCAAAGACACACAAAAAAAATCACAAGTGTTAGAGAGAAAAAAAATAATTCATTAATAAAGAAACAAGAATCAGACTGACAGAATTTTTTTAAATAACATCAGATATAAAAAAGAATGAAGTAATAGCTTTATTATCTTGAAAAAAAAATCACAAATGGAAACATTTAGATCCTTATAAAATGTCATTGGCATAGGAAGGCATAATAAAAAAAATATTTTCAGGAATACAGATCACAGATAATTTGCCTTAATTTGTGTAGGCAGCACTTAAATACTAATATTATTTTAACAGTTAAAATATACTCTATGATCTTTGAGGTTGGGGAAAAGAGGATGACCAAGTCATCTTGAAATAATTCAGTTTTATGAAAAAAGTAAAAAGATCAAAAAAAAAGACTTGTAGAAAAGAGAGATAAAACATATGCATAATGAAAATAAATAAATAAATAAACAGCTGGAGTGCCTGGGTGACTTAGTCGGTTCAAGTGTCTGCCTTCAGCTCAGGTGATGATCCCAGGGTCCTGGTATTGAGCCCTGCATCAGGCTCCCTGCTCAGTGGAGAGTCTGCTTCTCCCTCCCATTGAGAAAAAAAATTTGACTTATTTATTTGAGAGAGATAATCTTTAAATTTTACTTATTTATTTGAGAGAGAGTGAGAAAAGAAAAACATGCACACAGCAGAGGGAATAACAGAGGTACCCTAATAAATACAATCTTGAAAAAAAAATTAATAATAATAAAAATAAATAATATTTCAGATAGTATGATTTTTTTAATGTAAGACTTGGTATAAAAACAGGATGACATACTTGTCTAATTATAGCAAAGACTTTGATAAGTTTAGATGCAGTAGTACATAAAAAATTTAACTTCTTTCATTAACTGATAATTTAATTAGATTAAATTAAGAGACATCAAAATTTAGAGAATCTAATAGTCCTGATCTATTAATAAATGTAGCCATCCTAACCCCAAAACAAGAGTCTTCAGTAAGTATATAAGCATAAGTTGAACATTTACACAAACAGGCCATTATTTAGGCCAGAAGTATATGCCAATAAATTCCTAGAGTTAAATATCAGGCTATATTTTCCAAGAATAAGGCAATAAAATTAGAAAACAATGACCAAAATATTAAATTCATATAATTGGAAGTTAACTTCATACCTAAAAAGAAATAATACAGCTAATTCAGAAATTTTTAGAATTACAGTACTTTGGTAATATCAACTCTCAAAATGAGTAACGGACAGGTGGGGCTAGCAAGAGACTCGTGGGAGGATTAAATCATGGGCCCCTGTATCTCAGGTGCAGTAGAAGCAGTGGATTTGGAATTTCAGTTTTTCCACAACGTTCCACCACAAGCTGGTTAGAACTGTGCAAAAGCAGGAAGGGAAGCCCCAGTAAAGTGGACTGGGGATGCCAGAAGGGGAGGCTGGAAGGGGGCGCCTGCTGCTCAGTGCCCATTACAGACCCCACATTGCAATCCCCCACAGGACAGACTCACCAATTTTAGGCCCCACAGGGGAAGCTGGAGGTTCATATCCTGACTTTTTGTAGGATCTTTGCAGCTCAGCTGGTGAGAATTCTCCATCACCCTGCCTTTCTCCAAGGGACTTTTCCTCAAGCACCCTTCCCAACTTCTTCCTCCTCCATGAAATAATGTTCCTCTCCTTTGTTTCTCGCACTTGCCTGTGATGGGACCTTAGCTTGCTCAGCCCAGACTGCCATTCTCTGCTCTTCCCAATTAAACCCATGCTGCTGGTCAAATAACTGGCAGATTGAGTTTAAGGCCAATTGAACTAATAAATTCAAGAACTTGCAAGGAACAAAATCAATATGCACAAATTAGTGGCACTCCTAGGTGCTCCGAAGGAACCATCAGAAAGAGACTGCGGAAAACGATCTCATTTACACCTGCATCCAAGACAGCAAGATACCTGGGAGGCCCCTGAACCAAGAAGGTGACAGACCTGTCCTCTGACAGCCCTGCAACAATGACGACAGACAGGGAGGGGTACACACAGAGATGGGGAGGCACTGTGCTCAGGGAAGAACCCACACTGGGAAAATACCTACTCTCCCCAAAACCGTCTACAGAGTCCTCACTCTGGCTCCCGAATTTCCGGACTCGGTGCAAGCCTGGAGTGGGTGTGGACACGGGAAGGACCCCGCAGGGCTGAGGTGGGGAGAGCACAAGCACCGAAGCAGGGGGACGCTCCCTGACTGCAGACCATCTGAGGAGCCCAAGGAACCTAATCCGCGAGCACACAAACACAGATGAGGACCTAGGAGCACCCGAGCCCAGAAAGGGGGGACCCCACAGCCCCGCGCACAGCACAGCAGGAGGCCACGTCTCCTCACACAAAACGACGGAAGCCCCAGTGTCTACACAGGGCGCCCTTCCTCTGTGGGGTCCTGAGACCACGAACCCCTTGACAGTGCACTCAGGCGGCTTCTCCTCAGCTCCTCCAGCATCTGGTCCTTAGGAGGTTGGACTGCTGCCAGTGTGGGCGCGTCCTCCACAACGGGTCCGGTCAGTGTGGATGCAGAGCCACACCCTCCTCAGCTTGTCCTGTCAGGGTGGGAGGCGCCCCACATTCTCCAGAAGTCTCCACAGTGGGTCCTGAAGAGGCGGGGCTCTGGTCCCAGCTGTGGCTGTGCAGCCTTGGCTCAGGGCGGAGCTGGGGTCTGGCGCCCTCTGCAGGCGGTGCAAGGCAGTGCAGGACTGTGGGAGCTCACCCTTCAGTGGAAGGTCCTGCTCCCTCCTGGGGTCCAGCTGATGCCATTTCATTCCGGAAATTCAAGCTGCATGGAGCCCAATACCCCCCAACTTCCCCCCAAATAGCTAAGGAACAATGAATTGGAAACAATGTGGAATTACAACAGTCCTTGACCCAAACAGTGTCACTGAACATGGCCCTGATGCAGACCCACACTCTGACCTCAACTTGGTCTCAAGCCTGGACCCTACCCTAATCCAAGACCCTAACCCTAGCCCCCAACCCAAACAATGTTCACAAGAATCAAAAGGTAGAAACTGCAAATATCCATCAATGGCAAGTGCCTAAGCAAAGTGTGGTGAAGCATTTGAATTTGGGTACAGGTTCAGGTTTTAGTCAGAGTTCTAGATCAGGCTTTGGGTTTAGTGTTAGGGTGAGGGTTTAGAGTGAAGGACAAGGGAACAGAGTTATAGTTTAGGGCTTTAAGTTTATGATTTAGGCTTTAAGACTCAGGGCTTATGGGATAAAGTTCAAGGTCAAATTTGGGGTTTGACTTCATGCTGAGATTTGGGTTCAGGTTTCATGACTTGGAGGTCTGGTTTAGGGTTTGGGTTCGTGGTTCAGGGCTTGGATCCAGGGCTCAGGTACAGGCTTTGGGTTCCATTCCAGGTTTGGGATTCAGGGTTCTAGTTTGGGCTTTAAGGTCAGCTTAGGTTTCAGCGTTGGTAGGGTTTAAGGTTAGGTTTAGGGATGACACATTTTCTTCAGTTGTCATCATGGACAAAATAATTCTATCTGAAGTTTCTAAGTCAGAAATGTATTTCATCTGGGGGCGCCTGGGTGGCTCCGTGTGTTAAGCCTCTGCCTTGGGCTCAGGTCATGATCTCAGGGTCCTGGGATCGAGCCCTTCATCAGGCTCTCTGCTTGACGGGGAGCCTGCTTCCCCATCTTTCTCTCTGCCTGCCTCTCTGCCTACTTGTGATCTCTGTCTGTCAAATAAATAGAATTAGTAAAAGCTATTATATGATCTTTTACAAACCATTTCCTATCTTTGCATTCTCATGTGCCAAGAGAGACAGGGGTTATTTAAAACCCTGAAGAGAGTGCTCTTGCTTTTAAATTGCCTGTAACCTTCGTGTAATAGATTTATGATTGATGATAGATTTAGTTAAAATATAACTATTTAAAATATTTACTCTCAGTAAACGATTTCAACCTATGCTCATTTAAGTAACTTGGTGCATAATCCCTTTTCTATTAAACCATAGTGCAAGGACCAATGCCGCGTTTCTGAGAGAACCCCAAGCTATTTTTCTAGAATGGCTGTATGCTATATATGGCGTCCTGCTTTCACTCCCTTTGTGGAGCACCTACCCTGGAGGTCATGTAATAACCAATGACCAAAAAAACAAACAAGAAACCCAAACATCCAGGTCGAAGTGCCATCCCTGCCTGGAGTGGAGGAGACTGCTCAGACAGATCCCAGGCAGGCATCTCAGCCCAGGCCTGTGCTGGGGAAGCTGGTTCCTGGCTTTGGGCGCAATCTGGAAGCCAGCAAACTGACCCAAGAGTGCAGCTGGCGTTTAGGACTGATGATCTTTTCGCAGCCAGGCTGCGCGTGGACACCCGCTCAGGGAGCCAGGCTAGGAGGCTGCCCAGGCCAGGCGCTGGCAATGCAGCAGCATGCCAGGGCTTAGCCCCGCACCCCAGCATGGGCTCCGGCCTCAGAAGTGAGGGGGCGGGGCCAGCGCAGAGAAGGGTCTTTGCTAATTTCCAAAGCTGGAAGTGAGCTCTCAGAGGACTCAGGAGGGAGGGGGGCGGGGGCGGCCGGGAGAGGGGCTTTGCTAATTGCCCAGGCGGGAAGGAGGGGCGCGCAGCGCCAGTGTGCTGTGCTGCAGCCCATTTGGGACTGCAGGACCCACCATACTCGCTGCCCCTGCACTCCCATGCTCCAGCCTAGCCCCTGAGGCCGCGGTGTCCTGTTCCCGTTCCCGCCGCCTGCTGCCCCTCCCCGACCCATGGCTTCTCTGGAGGACCCTCTGCTCACAGGTAAAGTGACACCACGACACGCCCTCACCTGAAGCAGAAAACGCAGTCCAGGAGCTGGGCGCAGCCTCCCGCCAACCCCAGGGCACCAGGACCACCCCAGACGCTGCGCCACACCCTGTCCGCAGGGGGTCAGGCCGGGACAGCGCCACAGGAGGTACCCCCCCCCCTGCCAGCGGGCAGGCTAGCCCCCATAGTTCTGCACCCCCACGCGCTTTTCAGAGCCTCCTGCCATTCCCAGGGCACCCAGAACCCAGAGAGTGAGGCCTTGGGTGTTCTCTAGTGACAGATTCAAGGCAATTTTTCGACTTTGGGACTCAGAGTTAACATAGTTTTCATTTGTGATTATTATTTTTGTGTGGGGGCCGTCGCTTTTCTTTTGACCTATGCTTGTTTTCACTCCCGGTTCTGAAGAAGCCCCTAAATCCTAACCCTTTGAGGACTCCGAAAGCTCTCAGAGCAGCAGTGCTGGGGGACAGTGTGGACACATGGTTTGGTTTCTCCTCTGGCCTGCTTCTGTGGCAGCCCCGCTCTGTCCTCCTCAGACTTCAGAGCAATATCTGAACAAGTGGAGAAGCAACCAGGGGGTCAGGAAGGTGGCCACCGAAGAGTGACTTCTCTGGAGGGTGGCTGAGCTAGCAAGTGAGCATGTTAGTCCAGCTCTGCCTGCATTCAGTATGGAGCTGAACAGGGGCCAGGGAAGGGGAGGAGGAGCAGAGAGCAGGGACAAAGGGACCAAAGAGGAGATTCAGATGAAGGGAAGTAATGGGGAGGAAAGAGAAGAAACTCTAGAAGACAGGTATGTAGAAAGGAAAAGGGATGAAGTGGGCATTGGGAAAGGGCACCACCAGGGAAGGAGAGAGGGGAAGAAAAGAGGGAGGAAAGAGGAAAGGGGAAAGGGAGAAGGGAGGAGTCAGCATGCCAGGGCTCCCCCTGCATCTGAAGAAGAGGTGGCTGGTCCAGCTTGTCAAACAGGGTGCTCACTCTTTGGCCCCAGTTTCTGCTCCCAGTGCTACTGGGCTTTGCAAGGAAGGCAGGCTGTCCCTTGGGACCTACTGGAGCCCACTGGAGCCCACAGGAGGGTGGGAGAGGTAAGATGCCACCAGGTCCTGTCCTGAGCTGCTCCCAGCCACCAGCCTCACCACATGGTGCAAGAGGGACCCCAGAACAAAGGACGGACACAGGCCAGCATGTCTGCTGGTGGCCCTGGGCACTTAGCTCATCGCAGTGAACCACACGGCCTCCTCAACCCACGCTTTCAAAGCCTCCTTCTTCGCTTCTGGCTTTCATGTCTGTAGGAACATGAGCCAGATCTAACTCATCTCCGACAGACAATTCTGACTCACCCCGTGTCAGATTTTTATGAGTGGCTGTGATAGAGTAAGATAGCAATGCTCCAACAAACGGACTGTTTCCTCCCACTTGACCTCAACAGTCTTATACATTTTCTTGGCGAAAACATCTTGTCTCCTTCCATTAAGCTCATAACGTGGTCTAATAGTATACATGCGCCTTCGGTAGATGCGAAGCGATACAGAGGTCCCTTTTTTTTTTAATTTTACAAGGTAAAGTCAGTGAACATATCCAACTTGACGAATACGTCTCTAAAATGTCAATCCAGGCAAAGCTTTTTCTGCCTACAGTTTCGAGCCTACGTGGTGACATTTTTAAAATGCTTTCAGTCCCTCAGTGAGGCTCTTAGAAGCTAGCCAGGGCTTACTACGTGCCAGGCACTGTGTCAGGTGTTGGAGCTAAAGGGAAGGAGAGCTTGGAGGCTGGCTGGGGAGGGACATCCATGACACAAGCACAGCTAGAAACGGAGGCCAGTGTTAGAAAAGAGAGAGCAGGCTGCATGGAGAGTGTGTACCATGGGGCTTGTGAGCTCACGAATAAGTGGGAGTAACTGGAGTGGGGAGATGGGGGAGAGAAGAGGGTCTTCCCATCAATGGGAATCACCTGTGCTTGGAGGCAGGTGCCATGAGAGGTCTCCACAGGAAGAAGGAGGCAGTGTGGTTGAAGGGCAGAGAGATGGGGCAGAACAGGCATCAGTCAGTTGGAGGGGTATGAATAGACTGATGGGAGGATTATGGGTGCCTTTGGAGGACTGAGAATTTGTTAGAAGATCAGTGCAGATTTCTATGGAGACAAATGCCAGGAACTGATAGGTCTTTGAAAGGTCACTCTGGCTGCCTTTTGGCAAAGGGGTTGGTAAAAGGCACTTGCAGGTGTGAACACACCAGGTGGGAGGTGAGTGCAGGAAATCGGGTGAGGGAGCATGGGAACTTGGTCCCGGGGTATATAAGGGAGAATAGCCTTTAAGGAGTTCCACAAATTGGCACCAGCTGTGGCTTCATTACAGAGCTGGAAGGGGGAGGTGGGTGTGTCCTGGAGGTTACAGAAATTACATGAGAAAGGGAAGTCTTTTTAGATCTCTTTTTCAACTAGAGGAACTCTCACCTTATTGATAGAATTCCAGAGTGGGAACCAATGATATGAGGACATCTTTGAAATGTCTGAATATGTTCTTCGACATCTTTGCAAGTGACGAGGAGACCTTGACCTTAGGAGGCCTTGGCCCTCTTTGTAGCCAGAAAGATTTCACCTACAGATTTGGGTTCTCCCTTTTAAAGTCAAGGAGTCAGTCCTTCCAAAGGACACCTCCTATCATTTTACCCTCTCATCATACCTCACGTGCTGGCATCTCCAAGACCCTCTGTTCCAGGTTGAGAGTATCCACTTTGGCCGGGCTGGTCTTGCAAAGAACACCACAACAGGAAATCTAGAGCCTATAGTGCTATTAATAACATCATCTAAGACTGTGTTTGCTACCCTCTTGGCCTCTTCCCACCATGACTCACTGAAGCTTTTTACACATTGTATCCATTATGCTATAGTTCCCAAAGCTCATCTTCTCTAGTGCCATTAGTTTTTAGGGGACCAGGCAAACCTTAAACTTGTCCCCCTTAATTGGATCCCTGTGCCCCCACAATCTCTTTGAATGCCTTTCACCATGATTCTTGAATGAGATCTGAGACCACTGCTGGTACCTAACACTTCTTGGCACCTTGTCTGCTAGGTTCTTGGAAGAGGAGGTGGCTATGGAGGTGAGTGGGGATGGGAGTGGGAGGATTTCTCCCTTCACTTCCCTTTTTGTGTTTTCAAATAATGGGTTTTGAGGGGGAGGGAAAGGTTAACCAGACCATTTATTTTCCATCTCCCATCGATAAAATGTCACACAGGAGAGAGGTGGCAGAAACGCACTTTCAGGTTAATTTTTTTACAAGGAAGATTGACTTATGAACCTACTTTGTTATTCCCTTTCATTCAATTTCCCTGTACCTCCTTTTCTATGAAGTGTAACGGTAACCCATTATTATTTTTATTGTTGGCACGTGCTTTGTGAACCATAAAGTGTACGCTATAAATGGGAGCGCTTTTCTTTTTTTTTTTTTTTTTTTGTAGTTTACGAAAAACTAATATTTTTTAAATTAATTTTTTATTTATTTTCAGCATAACAGTATTCATTCTTTTTGCACCACACCCAGTGCTCCATGCAAGCAGTGCCCTCTATGATACCCAACACCTGGTACCCCAACCTCCAAATCCCCCGCCCCTTCAAAACCCTCAGATTGTTTTTCAGAGTCCATAGTCTCTCATGATTCAGCTCCCCTTCCAATTTCCCCCACCTCCCTTCTCGTCTCTAACTCCCCATGTCCATGAAAAACTAATTTAAAAACATTCATCCACCAGAGTACCCAAAGGGCTCCCATATAAACTATCTGTCGTTACATTATGTCCCGACGTGGAGCTCGATCCCAGGATCCTGAGATAATGACCTGAACTGAAGGCAGAGGCTTTAACACACTGAGCCACCAGCCCCAATGTATTCTCTTCAGTACCAGAATTTGTAACCAATTGACAGATGAAAAAGGAGGCAGTCAAGTGAAAATCAATAGGTCTTAGACCTGCAAGAAATTTGAATTAGATGAATTCAGCTACTCAGGCACTGTTTCACATTTTCAGATCTCTGCAGAAAAGGGGTTAACCTTTTTACAGCATGTAAAAGAGAAGACTATAACACATACTATGTGTAAGCCTGTAAATATCAAAAAATATCCCATTAGTTGCTAAGACACACAGGGCCTATATTTTCTCTCAAATTCATGAATATGTAGGAGCAATAAGTGAGAAGTGAATGTATACTTTTCACTTCGAAGTCTTTTAGAAATCTAAAATATGACTTTCTATGGTTTGTGTCTCCATATTCCTTTATTGCCAGTTTGAACAAATCCACATGCTTTGATTCAAAGGTAATAAATTCCTCTTATTTGGAAACATGATGTTTATTTTTATTCTCTCACCCTTAGCAGGTGGTTTCATTTTAGCACACTTCAGAGTTATAATTTCATGCTTATTAAAAACATTTATTATGATCTACATAGATGAATGAAACTTTTATTTTATTAAATTATTTGACAAAAAATCTGTTATTTTTAAAAATGTATTTCCTTTAGGGTTATTTTAGAGCGTTCAGAGAGGATCTAGGAGTGTGGTATTATGTAGTTTTTAAGTAGGTATGAAATGGTTATTTATAGGATTGTTTCTTTAAGGCTTATGTATATTGTCCATTATATGCTATAAAATATTTCGAAAGTAAATTTAAGGTATGTTTTACATAGTTTATTTTTTGGAAATAAATATTGAAATGGCTTGTGAAATTCAGTATATTCTCAACATTAATTTATTTTGAAATTTACCAGTTGTCTACTGAACTATTATATGGCAGATATTACTTCAGACTACACTGGTAAATGAAATACTTGGCTTTGTAGAACTTTTATTTTAATGGGTGAGACAATTCAAAGCTATAAACCTTAATAAAAATTGCATAGTGCATTCAAAAAGGATGAGTACAATGGGGAAAAAGAAAAACTCGATCAGGGTGAGAAAAATCAAGGTTGCTAGGCAGGGGATGGGGAGTTAAAATTTTTAATAGGAAGATCAGGGTAGTTACAATGAAGCTGACAATTGAACAAAGGTATGGAAAGGTGATGAATTTGCGCAGAACTATCAGCAATAAGGTCACTCCAGACAAAGGAATTGGCTATCTTGAAGGCCATAAGGTTGGATCATGCCTGGCATATCTGAGGAATAGCAAGTAGGCCACTGTGAGTGACTGAAGAGTAGCAGGGAAAGAGGTCACAGAGGTTAAATGAGTGGCTAGATCATGTAAAAGCTTAGAAGTCATTGTAAAACTCTGGCTTTTATATTTGGAAACTTACTGTGTGATAGAATTTCTGCTAATAACTGAGAGTTCAATTGTCCATAAAATTTCAAGGACTCTTATTCTAGTAAGACAGAATGAAGAGAAAGAGTTCATATTTTCACATGGTGTAACAAATGCTCAGAGATGCAAGTGTAGGAAGCTATAGGATCACAGAAGAAGGCACTAAAATCACACCAATATATTTGATGACTGTGACTATATATAAATTTGTATTTTCTAGATTTTTTATAGTCATGGAATCACACTGTATATACTATTCATTGCCTGGCTTTTCTTTTCTCAGCATCATTACTTTGAGAATCTCCAATTGTAAATAGTTCATTTTGATGTTGAATAGTAATCTCTTTAATGAATAGATCATAATTTTTCTTTGCTCTATGGATGGACATTGATGAACATTTCCACTGTTTTCAATTCTTAAAAATAAAGCTGCTATGAAATTCATATACAAGTCCCTGTATGAACATAGGGCTTGTTTCTCTTGGTTAAATGCCTAGAAGTAAAATGGCTATTTTTGTAACTGCAACATATTTTGCATTTAAAAAAATTTTCAAACTATTTTCCAAAGTGGTTGTATCATGATATATGCCAACAACAGTTTAGATTTTTTGTTGCTTCTCAATCTAGCTCAGACCAAGTACAATTAGCCTTTATAATTTTAGCCATTCTAATAGATATGTAAGCATGTCTCATTATGATTTTAATTTGTATTTCTTTAATGTCTAAATGTTGAGAAATTTGTCATGTGCCTATAAGCCATCCATATACTTTTGGTGACATGTCTCTTCCATTATTTCCTTCACATGTAAAATTGGATACTCTGTTTGGTTATTAGTAAGGTTTTTTTATTTTTATTCATATTTAAATAATCAGAGTAGATGTCCATTATCAGATATGTAATTTGGAAATCGCTTGTCCATCTTTACAGTTTCTCAATGGAGCTTTGATAGCTGTGTCTTTCAAGAAATATGCTACTTCTTTCCTGGTACACGGAGGTATGACTAGAACATTATCAATGTTGACCTTTGCAAAGAAAATCATGGCTTAAGATATATGTAGTCTGCAGTTGTTGGGAGTGTTCACCATCCTTGCCTCTAACTCATCTCTCACTGCCCACACATTCAGATATAGGGGAATATTGATTGACAAAATATTAATTGCCAAATAACACTAGTTAGAGAATAAGAAAAATGCAGGCACCTGATTATATAATATTACATAAATAAAATGTGTTTTTATAAGTGCTATTGGAAGGAAATTCCTCAATACTTTAATCACACAGAATGATGGAATCCTAGATTTTTTTTTTCTTGTATTTACTAAGAAAATGATCATGCCTCAAGTATATTAAAATGGAATAGGGAAAATTAAAAATTGTTTTAAGATGATTTGCGTGTGTTGTGCGTATGTGAGAGAGAAAGTGAGAGAGAAAGATAAAGAAAAAGAGAAAGGGAAAGACAGAGAGGTGGCTGCAGTGAATTGATGAGTTGGAGGATAGATTTTAAAGTTTTGTCTTTTGCTTTCTACATTTCTTTTTCCTTAGGTACAAGAGAACAATCAGTAATATCTCAGAAGCCTGCTGGTAACATCAGCAGAAAGAATTAGAGGTTCCCAGAAAATTAAGATGACATATAGTTTTCCTGACATAAGAAAATCATTTTTTGTCCCCAGCTATTTTCAATGATCTATACCCCACCTGTGTACTTGCCCAAGCACACTTCTTCCAAAACTTCCTGGGAGGTTCTTACAAAGAAATGCAAAAACCTCACTCCTTAAGGATTTTGAGGGAACAAGGCAATGGGAAAACTAACAGTCACCACCAGACCAGGAAATAGCCTAAGCTATTGAGACAATAAATCAGTGGTAAAACTCCTAGTGCTATTTCAAAAGCAATCAAGGCCTTGCATTCCTTGTCCCAGAAAATGAGCCCAAGACCCCATCTAGTTTCTATCTGCTCTTGAAGCCTGCAGAGTCCCTTTCCCTTGTCCAACAGTTACCTCTGCTTTATTCTAACGTTGAAGTTTCTGCCCTCGGTGGAATACAAGCTTCATTCAGGTGAACATGCAATACATATTGCACAAATACATATGTGGATGTGCATGCAGCCACAACCTTATGACCAACCATACACGGAATAATAAAACTCTCCCTTCTGAGTATTCATCTTAAATACTAAATAAAAATCTCTCTCCTGTTCAAACAGTCAAGGCTTTGGAACTTATTCCCTGTGATCTCCTTGTATGTTGTAAACAAAGATTCCTTTGTTTGACAACTCCACCTGTTTCTGTGATTCACCAAAGACTGACCTCAGTTAGTTCAGTTGCTGTAATGGCTTTCACTACTCTGATTCTACCTCTGCAAGTCTCCAAATTTAACTATTTTTTCTCCCAATTCTGCATGTTCTTGGCTTTAAACTGCAACTCTGAAGAGAAGATTTGCTTGTTTAAAAAAAAAAAATCAAGAAAAGGTAGTAGTAGTTAACATTGTTACTTTGAACTTCCTGCCCTAAGGGGCTCTCCTGTTCTTTCTCTTTGACTTCCTGGACTAAAACGACAGAAATTTGGCAATACATCACTCCCCAATCCAGATTACTGCCAGAACAGTTTATACTCTTAGAAAAATATTAGTTTAAAAGATCACATAATTAAATACTTAAGCATGTAGTGTAATATAGTGGTTTACAAGAAATATATTTTGGTCATCTGAATATTTGGTTTTCAACCATGGCTACTGACTCACAGCTCCTAAAACTCTTGGGATTTCCTGTGATAAGGGTGAGAGAGGTGTGTTTTGTTCTGTTAATGAAGTGACCTTCAGACCTCACTCAAGGCAAGGGCTGTTTGCCTGAAGGACCAACCACTTGGTGAAAGCCTTCACAACTTTTTGCCTCCCCTTCCTCCCAATACAGGATTATCTGGGGAGGGAAGAGGATCTGGAGATTAGATCAGCAAATGACAATGATTTAGTCAGTCATGACTATGTCATGAAGCCTCCACAGAAAAGCTGAAAGGACTGGGTTCAGAAAGCTTTTAGTTTGTGAAATGTATGAAAAGGCAGGAAGAGTGGCAGTCTTACAGAAGGTAATAGAAGCTCTGTGCCCATTCTCCATACCTTGCCCTGTGCACTTCTTTATCTATCTATTGATTTAAATCTTCTATTATATCTTTTAATAAGCTGGCAAACATAAAGTAAGTATTTTTCTGAGTTTTGTGAGTCCCTGTAGCAAATTAAAAGAACGTAAGAAGTAGGCCACTGGGACCTCCAACCTGTAGTTGCTCAGTCACAAGCACAGGTAATAACCTGGGGCCTACAGTGAGACTGGCATCTGAGGTGGGGTTGGAGATAGTCTTGGAGGACTGATCCATTAACTGATGAAATCTTACACTATGTTCAGGTAGATAGTGTCAGAATTTAGTTGAATTCTTGGAGATCCTGCTGTTGTCTGAAAATTATTTGGCATTGTTGGTATGATGTCCTAAAACCCAAAAAGATATAGCTACCTCAAAATAAGAATACGGTTGACAGCTTATATATAATAAGTGAGTATTTCAGGGATTTAAAATATACCCAATAAATAATGTAAGGAAATAAGGAAAGATTTTGAAATAAAAACAAGAATAAGAACCTAGTGGTACTAATAGATTAAATATATGTAATCTAGTTGAATTAAGAATACAATGGATAGAATACGTAATGGATTCAATAGAGATAAGAAGTCACTTAAGGATATAGTCATCTGGATACCAGCAAAGCATTAAAATTATCAATATAAAAGAGGTGTAAGATGTAGGTGATGTGTGTGGAACAAAAGCTAGAGAAGAAATTAGATTTCCTTACTACTCATAGCCTGTTGACAAGTCCTTGAAGCTCCTCTGGGGACTCAGCTGCTTCCATGTGGACACATCCACTCAGGGCAAAAAGCATTCTTAGTCCACCCCCCAGGATACTGAAAATCTACTTTCACATGTAAAAATTACTTTGGAAACTTCTTTATCTCTACTCCCCACCCCTGCCCTCAAGATATACATTGGCAATCATCTCCCAAGCATATACCCACTGATACACATCAGAAGAGTCTCTTCCCTGAGTTTTTACTAAATAGTAATAAATGACCTTTCCCTAACAATAGCTAGCCCCCTCAAGGTCCTGGAAACCTTGTTTATAAAATACCTTGGAGGCTTGTGCTATCCCTAACCTCCTCCCAAATTGAAAGTATATAATCAGCCACTCTTCATGACCCTCTCTCTCTACTCCAAATAAATAAATAAATATTTTTAAATAAAATAAAATAAATGACTTTTTTTAAATGAAAGAAGAAAAAGGAAAGAAATATTTGAATATTAATGTACATCTATTTCTCAAGCATAAAATAGTCAAGACACTGGATTAAAACTTACATACAAGAAAAGAAAGAAAATATTCATAACTAGAGTTGACTCTATGAATCCCAAACTAGGGCATACATACCAAAGACACACAAAAAAAATCACAAGTGTTAGAGAGAAAAAAAATAATTCATTAATAAAGAAACAAGAATCAGACTGACAGAAATTTTTTAAATAACATCAGATATAAAAAAGAATGAAGTAATAGCTTTATTATCTTGAAAAAAAAATCACAAATGGAAACATTTAGATCCTTATAAAATGTCATTGGCATAGGAAGGCATAATAAAAAAAATATTTTCAGGAATACAGATCACAGATAATTTGCCTTAATTTGTGTAGGCAGCACTTAAATACTAATATTATTTTAACAGTTAAAATATACTCTATGATCTTTGAGGTTGGGGAAAAGAGGATGACCAAGTCATCTTGAAATAATTCAGTTTTATGAAAAAAGTAAAAAGATAAAAAAAAAGACTTGTAGAAAAGAGAGATAAAACATATGCATAATGAAAATAAATAAATAAATAAACAGCTGGAGTGCCTGGGTGACTTAGTCGGTTCAAGTGTCTGCCTTCAGCTCAGGTGATGATCCCAGGGTCCTGGTATTGAGCCCTGCATCAGGCTCCCTGCTCAGTGGAGAGTCTGCTTCTACCTCCCATTGAGAAAAAAAATTTGACTTATTTATTTGAGAGAGATAATCTTTAAATTTTACTTATTTATTTGAGAGAGAGTGAGAAAAGAAAAACATGCACACAGCAGAGGGAATAACAGAGGTACCCCAATAAATACAATCTTTTAAAAAAAATAAATAATAATAAAAATAAATAATATTTCAGATAGTATGATTTTTTTAATGTGAGACTTGGTATAAAAACAGGATGACATACTTGTCTAATTATAGCAAAGACTTTGATAAGTTTAGATGCAGTAGTACATAAAAAATTTAACTTCTTTCATTAACTGATAATTTAATTAGATTAAATTAAGAGACATCAAAATTTAGAGAATCTAATAGTCCTGATCTATTAATAAATGTAGCCATCCTGACCCCAAAACAAGAGTCTTCAGTAAGTATATAAGCATAAGTTGAACATTTACACAAACAGGCCATTATTTAGGCCAGAAGTATATGCCAATAAATTCCTAGAGTTAAATATCAGGCTATATTTTCCAAGAATAAGGCAATAAAATTAGAAAACAATGACCAAAATATTAAATTCATATAATTGGAAGTTAACTTCATACCTAAAAAGAAATAATACAGCTAATTCAGAAATTTTTAGAATTACAGTACTTTGGTAATATCAACTCTCAAAATGAGTAACGGACAGGTGGGGCTAGCAAGAGACTCGTGGGAGGATTAAATCATGGGCCCCTGTATCTCAGGTGCAGTAGAAGCAGTGGATTTGGAATTTCAGTTTTTCCACAACGTTCCACCACAAGCTGGTTAGAACTGTGCAAAAGCAGGAAGGGAAGCCCCAGTAAAGTGGACTGGGGATGCCAGAAGGGGAGGCTGGAAGGGGGCGCCTGCTGCTCAGTGCCCATTACAGACCCCACATTGCAATCCCCCACAGGACAGACTCACCAATTTTAGGCCCCACAGGGGAAGCTGGAGGTTCATCTCCTGACTTTTTGTAGGATCTTTGCAGCTCAGCTGGTGAGAATTCTCCATCACCCTGCCTTTCTCCAAGGGACTTTTCTTCAAGCACCCTTCCCAACTTCTTCCTCCTCCATGAAATAATGTTCCTCTCCTTTGTTTCTCGCACTTGCCTGTGATGGGACCTTAGCTTGCTCAGCCCAGACTGCCATTCTCTGCTCTTCCCAATTAAACCCATGCTGCTGGTCAAATAACTGGCAGATTGAGTTTAAGGCCAATTGAACTAATAAATTCAAGAACTTGCAAGGAACAAAATCAATATGCACAAATTAGTGGCACTCCTAGGTGCTCCGAAGGAACCATCAGAAAGAGACTGCGGAAAACGATCTCATTTACACCTGCATCCAAGACAGCAAGATACCTGGGAGGCCCCTGAACCAAGAAGGTGACAGACCTGTCCTCTGACAGCCCTGCAACAATGACGACAGACAGGGAGGGGTACACACAGAGATGGGGAGGCACTGTGCTCAGGGAAGAACCCACACTGGGAAAATACCTACTCTCCCCAAAACCGTCTACAGAGTCCTCACTCTGGCTCCCGAATTTCCGGACTCGGTGCAAGCCTGGAGTGGGTGTGGACACGGGAAGGACCCCGCAGGGCTGAGGTGGGGAGAGCACAAGCACCGAAGCAGGGGGACGCTCCCTGACTGCAGACCATCTGAGGAGCCCAAGGAACCTAATCCGCGAGCACACAAACACAGATGAGGACCTAGGAGCACCCGAGCCCAGAAAGGGGGGACCCCACAGCCCCGCGCACAGCACAGCAGGAGGCCACGTCTCCTCACACAAAACGACGGAAGCCCCAGTGTCTACACAGGGCGCCCTTCCTCTGTGGGGTCCTGAGACCACGAACCCCTTGACAGTGCACTCAGGCGGCTTCTCCTCAGCTCCTCCAGCATCTGGTCCTTAGGAGGTTGGACTGCTGCCAGTGTGGGCGCGTCCTCCACAACGGGTCCGGTCAGTGTGGATGCAGAGCCACACCCTCCTCAGCTTGTCCTGTCAGGGTGGGAGGCGCCCCACATTCTCCAGAAGTCTCCACAGTGGGTCCTGAAGAGGCGGGGCTCTGGTCCCAGCTGTGGCTGTGCAGCCTTAGCTCAGGGCGGAGCTGGGGTCTGGCGCCCTCTGCAGGCGGTGCAAGGCAGTGCAGGACTGTGGGAGCTCACCCTTCAGTGGAAGGTCCTGCTCCCTCCTGGGGTCCAGCTGATGCCATTTCATTCCGGAAATTCAAGCTGCATGGAGCCCAATACCCCCCAACTTCCCCCCAAATAGCTAAGGAACAATGAATTGGAAACAATGTGGAATTACAACAGTCCTTGACCCAAACAGTGTCACTGAACATGGCCCTGATGCAGACCCACACTCTGACCTCAACTTGGTCTCAAGCCTGGACCCTACCCTAATCCAAGACCCTAACCCTAGCCCCCAACCCAAACAATGTTCACAAGAATCAAAAGGTAGAAACTGCAAATATCCATCAATGGCAAGTGCCTAAGCAAAGTGTGGTGAAGCATTTGAATTTGGGTACAGGTTCAGGTTTTAGTCAGAGTTCTAGATCAGGCTTTGGGTTTAGTGTTAGGGTGAGGGTTTAGAGTGAAGGACAAGGGAACAGAGTTATAGTTTAGGGCTTTAAGTTTATGATTTAGGCTTTAAGACTCAGGGCTTATGGGATAAAGTTCAAGGTCAAATTTGGGGTTTGACTTCATGCTGAGATTTGGGTTCAGGTTTCATGACTTGGAGGTCTGGTTTAGGGTTTGGGTTCGTGGTTCAGGGCTTGGATCCAGGGCTCAGGTACAGGCTTTGGGTTCCATTCCAGGTTTGGGATTCAGGGTTCTAGTTTGGGCTTTAAGGTCAGCTTAGGTTTCAGCGTTGGTAGGGTTTAAGGTTAGGTTTAGGGATGACACATTTTCTTCAGTTGTCATCATGGACAAAATAATTCTATCTGAAGTTTCTAAGTCAGAAATGTATTTCATCTGGGGGCGCCTGGGTGGCTCCGTGTGTTAAGCCTCTGCCTTGGGCTCAGGTCATGATCTCAGGGTCCTGGGATCGAGCCCTTCATCAGGCTCTCTGCTTGACGGGGAGCCTGCTTCCCCATCTTTCTCTCTGCCTGCCTCTCTGCCTACTTGTGATCTCTGTCTGTCAAATAAATAGAATTAGTAAAAGCTATTATATGATCTTTTACAAACCATTTCCTATCTTTGCATTCTCATGTGCCAAGAGAGACAGGGGTTATTTAAAACCCTGAAGAGAGTGCTCTTGCTTTTAAATTGCCTGTAACCTTCGTGTAATAGATTTATGATTGATGATAGATTTAGTTAAAATATAACTATTTAAAATATTTACTCTCAGTAAACGATTTCAACCTATGCTCATTTAAGTAACTTGGTGCATAATCCCTTTTCTATTAAACCATAGTGCAAGGACCAATGCCGCGTTTCTGAGAGAACCCCAAGCTATTTTTCTAGAATGGCTGTATGCTATATATGGCGTCCTGTTTTCACTCCCTTTGTGGAGCACCTACCCTGGAGGTCATGTAATAACCAATGACCAAAAAAACAAACAAGAAACCCAAACATCCAGGTCGAAGTGCCATCCCTGCCTGGAGTGGAGGAGACTGCTCAGACAGATCCCAGGCAGGCATCTCAGCCCAGGCCTGTGCTGGGGAAGCTGGTTCCTGGCTTTGGGCGCAATCTGGAAGCCAGCAAACTGACCCAAGAGTGCAGCTGGCGTTTAGGACTGATGATCTTTTCGCAGCCAGGCTGCGCGTGGACACCCGCTCAGGGAGCCAGGCTAGGAGGCTGCCCAGGGCAGGCGCTGGCAATGCAGCAGCATGCCAGGGCTTAGCCCCGCACCCCAGCATGGGCTCCGGCCTCAGAAGTGAGGGGGCGGGGCCAGCGCAGAGAAGGGTCTTTGCTAATTTCCAAAGCTGGAAGTGAGCTCTCAGAGGACTCAGGAGGGAGGGGGGCGGGGGCGGCCGGGAGAGGGGCTTTGCTAATTGCCCAGGCGGGAAGGAGGGGCGCGCAGCGCCAGTGTGCTGTGCTGCAGCCCATTTGGGACTGCAGGACCCACCATACTCGCTGCCCCTGCACTCCCATGCTCCAGCCTAGCCCCTGAGGCCGCGGTGTCCTGTTCCCGTTCCCGCCGCCTGCTGCCCCTCCCCGACCCATGGCTTCTCTGGAGGACCCTCTGCTCACAGGTAAAGTGACACCACGACACGCCCTCACCTGAAGCAGAAAACGCAGTCCAGGAGCTGGGCGCAGCCTCCCGCCAACCCCAGGGCACCAGGACCACCCCAGACGCTGCGCCACACCCTGTCCGCAGGGGGTCAGGCCGGGACAGCGCCACAGGAGGTACCCCACCCCCTGCCAGCGGGCAGGCTAGCCCCCATAGTTCTGCACCCCCACGCGCTTTTCAGAGCCTCCTGCCATTCCCAGGGCACCCAGAACCCAGAGAGTGAGGCCTTGGGTGTTCTCTAGTGACAGATTCAAGGCAATTTTTCGACTTTGGGACTCAGAGTTAACATAGTTTTCATTTGTGATTATTATTTTTGTGTGGGGGCCGTCGCTTTTCTTTTGACCTATGCTTGTTTTCACTCCCGGTTCTGAAGAAGCCCCTAAATCCTAACCCTTTGAGGACTCCGAAAGCTCTCAGAGCAGCAGTGCTGGGGGACAGTGTGGACACATGGTTTGGTTTCTCCTCTGGCCTGCTTCTGTGGCAGCCCCGCTCTGTCCTCCTCAGACTTCAGAGCAATATCTGAACAAGTGGAGAAGCAACCAGGGGGTCAGGAAGGTGGCCACCGAAGAGTGACTTCTCTGGAGGGTGGCTGAGCTAGCAAGTGAGCATGTTAGTCCAGCTCTGCCTGCATTCAGTATGGAGCTGAACAGGGGCCAGGGAAGGGGAGGAGGAGCAGAGAGCAGGGACAAAGGGACCAAAGAGGAGATTCAGATGAAGGGAAGTAATGGGGAGGAAAGAGAAGAAACTCTAGAAGACAGGTATGTAGAAAGGAAAAGGGATGAAGTGGGCATTGGGAAAGGGCACCACCAGGGAAGGAGAGAGGGGAAGAAAAGAGGGAGGAAAGAGGAAAGGGGAAAGGGAGAAGGGAGGAGTCAGCATGCCAGGGCTCCCCCTGCATCTGAAGAAGAGGTGGCTGGTCCAGCTTGTCAAACAGGGTGCTCACTCTTTGGCCCCAGTTTCTGCTCCCAGTGCTACTGGGCTTTGCAAGGAAGGCAGGCTGTCCCTTGGGACCTACTGGAGCCCACTGGAGCCCACAGGAGGGTGGGAGAGGTAAGATGCCACCAGGTCCTGTCCTGAGCTGCTCCCAGCCACCAGCCTCACCACATGGTGCAAGAGGGACCCCAGAACAAAGGACGGACACAGGCCAGCATGTCTGCTGGTGGCCCTGGGCACTTAGCTCATCGCAGTGAACCACACGGCCTCCTCAACCCACGCTTTCAAAGCCTCCTTCTTCGCTTCTGGCTTTCATGTCTGTAGGAACATGAGCCAGATCTAACTCATCTCCGACAGACAATTCTGACTCACCCCGTGTCAGATTTTTATGAGTGGCTGTGATAGAGTAAGATAGCAATGCTCCAACAAACGGACTGTTTCCTCCCACTTGACCTCAACAGTCTTATACATTTTCTTAGCGAAAACATCTTGTCTCCTTCCATTAAGCTCATAACGTGGTCTAATAGTATACATGCGCCTTCCTTAGATGCGAAGCGATACAGAGGTCCCTTTTTTTTTTTAATTTTACAAGGTAAAGTCAGTGAACATATCCAACTTGACGAATACGTCTCTAAAATGTCAATCCAGGCAAAGCTTTTTCTGCCTACAGTTTCGAGCCTACGTGGTGACATTTTTAAAATGCTTTCAGTCCCTCAGTGAGGCTCTTAGAAGCTAGCCAGGGCTTACTACGTGCCAGGCACTGTGTCAGGTGTTGGAGCTAAAGGGAAGGAGAGCTTGGAGGCTGGCTGGGGAGGGACATCCATGACACAAGCACAGCTAGAAACGGAGGCCAGTGCTAGAAAAGAGAGAGCAGGCTGCATGGAGAGTGTGTACCATGGGGCTTGTGAGCTCACGAATAAGTGGGAGTAACTGGAGTGGGGAGATGGGGGAGAGAAGAGGGTCTTCCCATCAATGGGAATCACCTGTGCTTGGAGGCAGGTGCCATGAGAGGTCTCCACAGGAAGAAGGAGGCAGTGTGGTTGAAGGGCAGAGAGATGGGGCAGAACAGGCATCAGTCAGTTGGAGGGGTATGAATAGACTGATGGGAGGATTATGGGTGCCTTTGGAGGACTGAGAATTTGTTAGAAGATCAGTGCAGATTTCTATGGAGACAAATGCCAGGAACTGATAGGTCTTTGAAAGGTCACTCTGGCTGCCTTTTGGCAAAGGGGTTGGTAAAAGGCACTTGCAGGTGTGAACACACCAGGTGGGAGGTGAGTGCAGGAAATCGGGTGAGGGAGCATGGGAACTTGGTCCCGGGGTATATAAGGGAGAATAGCCTTCAAGGAGTTCCACAAATTGGCACCAGCTGTGGCTTCATTACAGAGCTGGAAGGGGGAGGTGGGTGTGTCCTGGAGGTTACAGAAATTACATGAGAAAGGGAAGTCTTTTTAGATCTCTTTTTCAACTAGAGGAACTCTCACCTTATTGATAGAATTCCAGAGTGGGAACCAATGATATGAGGACATCTTTGAAATGTCTGAATATGTTCTTCGACATCTTTGCAAGTGACGAGGAGACCTTGACCTTAGGAGGCCTTGGCCCTCTTTGTAGCCAGAAAGATTTCACCTACAGATTTGGGTTCTCCCTTTTAAAGTCAAGGAGTCAGTCCTTCCAAAGGACACCTCCTATCATTTTACCCTCTCATCATACCTCACGTGCTGGCATCTCCAAGACCCTCTGTTCCAGGTTGAGAGTATCCACTTTGGCCGGGCTGGTCTTGCAAAGAACACCACAACAGGAAATCTAGAGCCTATAGTGCTATTAATAACATCATCTAAGACTGTGTTTGCTACCCTCTTGGCCTCTTCCCACCATGACTCACTGAAGCTTTTTACACATTGTATCCATTATGCTATAGTTCCCAAAGCTCATCTTCTCTAGTGCCATTAGTTTTTAGGGGACCAGGCAAACCTTAAACTTGTCCCCCTTAATTGGATCCCTGTGCCCCCACAATCTCTTTGAATGCCTTTCACCATGATTCTTGAATGAGATCTGAGACCACTGCTGGTACCTAACACTTCTTGGCACCTTGTCTGCTAGGTTCTTGGAAGAGGAGGTGGCTATGGAGGTGAGTGGGGATGGGAGTGGGAGGATTTCTCCCTTCACTTCCCTTTTTGTGTTTTCAAATAATGGGTTTTGAGGGGGAGGGAAAGGTTAACCAGACCATTTATTTTCCATCTCCCATCGATAAAATGTCACACAGGAGAGAGGTGGCAGAAACGCACTTTCAGGTTAATTTTTTTACAAGGAAGATTGACTTATGAACCTACTTTGTTATTCCCTTTCATTCAATTTCCCTGTACCTCCTTTTCTATGAAGTGTAACGGTAACCCATTATTATTTTTATTGTTGGCACGTGCTTTGTGAACCATAAAGTGTACGCTATAAATGGGAGCGCTTTTCTTTTTTTTTTTTTTTTTTGTAGTTTACGAAAAACTAATATTTTTTAAATTAATTTTTTATTTATTTTCAGCATAACAGTATTCATTCTTTTTGCACCACACCCAGTGCTCCATGCAAGCAGTGCCCTCTATGATACCCAACACCTGGTACCCCAACCTCCAAATCCCCCGCCCCTTCAAAACCCTCAGATTGTTTTTCAGAGTCCATAGTCTCTCATGATTCAGCTCCCCTTCCAATTTCCCCCACCTCCCTTCTCGTCTCTAACTCCCCATGTCCATGAAAAACTAATTTAAAAACATTCATCCACCAGAGTACCCAAAGGGCTCCCATATAAACTATCTGTCGTTACATTATGTCCCGACGTGGAGCTCGATCCCAGGATCCTGAGATAATGACCTGAACTGAAGGCAGAGGCTTTAACACACTGAGCCACCAGCCCCAATGTATTCTCTTCAGTACCAGAATTTGTAACCAATTGACAGATGAAAAAGGAGGCAGTCAAGTGAAAATCAATAGGTCTTAGACCTGCAAGAAATTTGAATTAGATGAATTCAGCTACTCAGGCACTGTTTCACATTTTCAGATCTCTGCAGAAAAGGGGTTAACCTTTTTACAGCATGTAAAAGAGAAGACTATAACACATACTATGTGTAAGCCTGTAAATATCAAAAAATATCCCATTAGTTGCTAAGACACACAGGGCCTATATTTTCTCTCAAATTCATGAATATGTAGGAGCAATAAGTGAGAAGTGAATGTATACTTTTCACTTCGAAGTCTTTTAGAAATCTAAAATATGACTTTCTATGGTTTGTGTCTCCATATTCCTTTATTGCCAGTTTGAACAAATCCACATGCTTTGATTCAAAGGTAATAAATTCCTCTTATTTGGAAACATGATGTTTATTTTTATTCTCTCACCCTTAGCAGGTGGTTTCATTTTAGCACACTTCAGAGTTATAATTTCATGCTTATTAAAAACATTTATTATGATCTACATAGATGAATGAAACTTTTATTTTATTAAATTATTTGACAAAAAATCTGTTATTTTTAAAAATGTATTTCCTTTAGGGTTATTTTAGAGCGTTCAGAGAGGATCTAGGAGTGTGGTATTATGTAGTTTTTAAGTAGGTATGAAATGGTTATTTATAGGATTGTTTCTTTAAGGCTTATGTATATTGTCCATTATATGCTATAAAATATTTCGAAAGTAAATTTAAGGTATGTTTTACATAGTTTATTTTTTGGAAATAAATATTGAAATGGCTTGTGAAATTCAGTATATTCTCAACATTAATTTATTTTGAAATTTACCAGTTGTCTACTGAACTATTATATGGCAGATATTACTTCAGACTACACTGGTAAATGAAATACTTGGCTTTGTAGAACTTTTATTTTAATGGGTGAGACAATTCAAAGCTATAAACCTTAATAAAAATTGCATAGTGCATTCAAAAAGGATGAGTACAATGGGGAAAAAGAAAAACTCGATCAGGGTGAGAAAAATCAAGGTTGCTAGGCAGGGGATGGGGAGTTAAAATTTTTAATAGGAAGATCAGGGTAGTTACAATGAAGCTGACAATTGAACAAAGGTATGGAAAGGTGATGAATTTGCGCAGAACTATCAGCAATAAGGTCACTCCAGACAAAGGAATTGGCTATCTTGAAGGCCATAAGGTTGGATCATGCCTGGCATATCTGAGGAATAGCAAGGAGGCCACTGTGAGTGACTGAAGAGTAGCAGGGAAAGAGGTCACAGAGGTTAAATGAGTGGCTAGATCATGTAAAAGCTTAGAAGTCATTGTAAAACTCTGGCTTTTATATTTGGAAACTTACTGTGTGATAGAATTTCTGCTAATAACTGAGAGTTCAATTGTCCATAAAATTTCAAGGACTCTTATTCTAGTAAGACAGAATGAAGAGAAAGAGTTCATATTTTCACATGGTGTAACAAATGCTCAGAGATGCAAGTGTAGGAAGCTATAGGATCACAGAAGAAGGCACTAAAATCACACCAATATATTTGATGACTGTGACTATATATAAATTTGTATTTTCTAGATTTTTTATAGTCATGGAATCACACTGTATATACTATTCATTGCCTGGCTTTTCTTTTCTCAGCATCATTACTTTGAGAATCTCCAATTGTAAATAGTTCATTTTGATGTTGAATAGTAATCTCTTTAATGAATAGATCATAATTTTTCTTTGCTCTATGGATGGACATTGATGAACATTTCCACTGTTTTCAATTCTTAAAAATAAAGCTGCTATGAAATTCATATACAAGTCCCTGTATGAACATAGGGCTTGTTTCTCTTGGTTAAATGCCTAGAAGTAAAATGGCTATTTTTGTAACTGCAACATATTTTGCATTTAAAAAAATTTTCAAACTATTTTCCAAAGTGGTTGTATCATGATATATGCCAACAACAGTTTAGATTTTTTGTTGCTTCTCAATCTAGCTCAGACCAAGTACAATTAGCCTTTATAATTTTAGCCATTCTAATAGATATGTAAGCATGTCTCATTATGATTTTAATTTGTATTTCTTTAATGTCTAAATGTTGAGAAATTTGTCATGTGCCTATAAGCCATCCATATACTTTTGGTGACATGTCTCTTCCATTATTTCCTTCACATGTAAAATTGGATACTCTGTTTGGTTATTAGTAAGGTTTTTTTATTTTTATTCATATTTAAATAATCAGAGTAGATGTCCATTATCAGATATGTAATTTGGAAATCGCTTGTCCATCTTTACAGTTTCTCAATGGAGCTTTGATAGCTGTGTCTTTCAAGAAATATGCTACTTCTTTCCTGGTACACGGAGGTATGACTAGAACATTATCAATGTTGACCTTTGCAAAGAAAATCATGGCTTAAGATATATGTAGTCTGCAGTTGTTGGGAGTGTTCACCATCCTTGCCTCTAACTCATCTCTCACTGCCCACACATTCAGATATAGGGGAATATTGATTGACAAAATATTAATTGCCAAATAACACTAGTTAGAGAATAAGAAAAATGCAGGCACCTGATTATATAATATTACATAAATAAAATGTGTTTTTATAAGTGCTATTGGAAGGAAATTCCTCAATACTTTAATCACACAGAATGATGGAATCCTAGATTTTTTTTTTCTTGTATTTACTAAGAAAATGATCATGCCTCAAGTATATTAAAATGGAATAGGGAAAATTAAAAATTGTTTTAAGATGATTTGCGTGTGTTGTGCGTATGTGAGAGAGAAAGTGAGAGAGAAAGATAAAGAAAAAGAGAAAGGGAAAGACAGAGAGGTGGCTGCAGTGAATTGATGAGTTGGAGGATAGATTTTAAAGTTTTGTCTTTTGCTTTCTACATTTCTTTTTCCTTAGGTACAAGAGAACAATCAGTAATATCTCAGAAGCCTGCTGGTAACATCAGCAGAAAGAATTAGAGGTTCCCAGAAAATTAAGATGACATATAGTTTTCCTGACATAAGAAAATCATTTTTTGTCCCCAGCTATTTTCAATGATCTATACCCCACCTGTGTACTTGCCCAAGCACACTTCTTCCAAAACTTCCTGGGAGGTTCTTACAAAGAAATGCAAAAACCTCACTCCTTAAGGATTTTGAGGGAACAAGGCAATGGGAAAACTAACAGTCACCACCAGACCAGGAAATAGCCTAAGCTATTGAGACAATAAATCAGTGGTAAAACTCCTAGTGCTATTTCAAAAGCAATCAAGGCCTTGCATTCCTTGTCCCAGAAAATGAGCCCAAGACCCCATCTAGTTTCTATCTGCTCTTGAAGCCTGCAGAGTCCCTTTCCCTTGTCCAACAGTTACCTCTGCTTTATTCTAACGTTGAAGTTTCTGCCCTCGGTGGAATACAAGCTTCATTCAGGTGAACATGCAATACATATTGCACAAATACATATGTGGATGTGCATGCAGCCACAACCTTATGACCAACCATACACGGAATAATAAAACTCTCCCTTCTGAGTATTCATCTTAAATACTAAATAAAAATCTCTCTCCTGTTCAAACAGTCAAGGCTTTGGAACTTATTCCCTGTGATCTCCTTGTATGTTGTAAACAAAGATTCCTTTGTTTGACAACTCCACCTGTTTCTGTGATTCACCAAAGACTGACCTCAGTTAGTTCAGTTGCTGTAATGGCTTTCACTACTCTGATTCTACCTCTGCAAGTCTCCAAATTTAACTATTTTTTCTCCCAATTCTGCATGTTCTTGGCTTTAAACTGCAACTCTGAAGAGAAGATTTGCTTGTTTAAAAAAAAAAAATCAAGAAAAGGTAGTAGTAGTTAACATTGTTACTTTGAACTTCCTGCCCTAAGGGGCTCTCCTGTTCTTTCTCTTTGACTTCCTGGACTAAAACGACAGAAATTTGGCAATACATCACTCCCCAATCCAGATTACTGCCAGAACAGTTTATACTCTTAGAAAAATATTAGTTTAAAAGATCACATAATTAAATACTTAAGCATGTAGTGTAATATAGTGGTTTACAAGAAATATATTTTGGTCATCTGAATATTTGGTTTTCAACCATGGCTACTGACTCACAGCTCCTAAAACTCTTGGGATTTCCTGTGATAAGGGTGAGAGAGGTGTGTTTTGTTCTGTTAATGAAGTGACCTTCAGACCTCACTCAAGGCAAGGGCTGTTTGCCTGAAGGACCAACCACTTGGTGAAAGCCTTCACAACTTTTTGCCTCCCCTTCCTCCCAATACAGGATTATCTGGGGAGGGAAGAGGATCTGGAGATTAGATCAGCAAATGACAATGATTTAGTCAGTCATGACTATGTCATGAAGCCTCCACAGAAAAGCTGAAAGGACTGGGTTCAGAAAGCTTTTAGTTTGTGAAATGTATGAAAAGGCAGGAAGAGTGGCAGTCTTACAGAAGGTAATAGAAGCTCTGTGCCCATTCTCCATACCTTGCCCTGTGCACTTCTTTATCTATCTATTGATTTAAATCTTCTATTATATCTTTTAATAAGCTGGCAAACATAAAGTAAGTATTTTTCTGAGTTTTGTGAGTCCCTGTAGCAAATTAAAAGAACGTAAGAAGTAGGCCACTGGGACCTCCAACCTGTAGTTGCTCAGTCACAAGCACAGGTAATAACCTGGGGCCTACAGTGAGACTGGCATCTGAGGTGGGGTTGGAGATAGTCTTGGAGGACTGATCCATTAACTGATGAAATCTTACACTATGTTCAGGTAGATAGTGTCAGAATTTAGTTGAATTCTTGGAGATCCTGCTGTTGTCTGAAAATTATTTGGCATTGTTGGTATGATGTCCTAAAACCCAAAAAGATATAGCTACCTCAAAATAAGAATACGGTTGACAGCTTATATATAATAAGTGAGTATTTCAGGGATTTAAAATATACCCAATAAATAATGTAAGGAAATAAGGAAAGATTTTGAAATAAAAACAAGAATAAGAACCTAGTGGTACTAATAGATTAAATATATGTAATCTAGTTGAATTAAGAATACAATGGATAGAATACGTAATGGATTCAATAGAGATAAGAAGTCACTTAAGGATATAGTCATCTGGATACCAGCAAAGCATTAAAATTATCAATATAAAAGAGGTGTAAGATGTAGGTGATGTGTGTGGAACAAAAGCTAGAGAAGAAATTAGATTTCCTTACTACTCATAGCCTGTTGACAAGTCCTTGAAGCTCCTCTGGGGACTCAGCTGCTTCCATGTGGACACATCCACTCAGGGCAAAAAGCATTCTTAGTCCACCCCCCAGGATACTGAAAATCTACTTTCACATGTAAAAATTACTTTGGAAACTTCTTTATCTCTACTCCCCACCCCTGCCCTCAAGATATACATTGGCAATCATCTCCCAAGCATATACCCACTGATACACATCAGAAGAGTCTCTTCCCTGAGTTTTTACTAAATAGTAATAAATGACCTTTCCCTAACAATAGCTAGCCCCCTCAAGGTCCTGGAAACCTTGTTTATAAAATACCTTGGAGGCTTGTGCTATCCCTAACCTCCTCCCAAATTGAAAGTATATAATCAGCCACTCTTCATGACCCTCTCTCTCTACTCCAAATAAATAAATAAATATTTTTAAATAAAATAAAATAAATGACTTTTTTTAAATGAAAGAAGAAAAAGGAAAGAAATATTTGAATATTAATGTACATCTATTTCTCAAGCATAAAATAGTCAAGACACTGGATTAAAACTTACATACAAGAAAAGAAAGAAAATATTCATAACTAGAGTTGACTCTATGAATCCCAAACTAGGGCATACATACCAAAGACACACAAAAAAAATCACAAGTGTTAGAGAGAAAAAAAATAATTCATTAATAAAGAAACAAGAATCAGACTGACAGAAATTTTTTAAATAACATCAGATATAAAAAAGAATGAAGTAATAGCTTTATTATCTTGAAAAAAAAATCACAAATGGAAACATTTAGATCCTTATAAAATGTCATTGGCATAGGAAGGCATAATAAAAAAAATATTTTCAGGAATACAGATCACAGATAATTTGCCTTAATTTGTGTAGGCAGCACTTAAATACTAATATTATTTTAACAGTTAAAATATACTCTATGATCTTTGAGGTTGGGGAAAAGAGGATGACCAAGTCATCTTGAAATAATTCAGTTTTATGAAAAAAGTAAAAAGATAAAAAAAAAGACTTGTAGAAAAGAGAGATAAAACATATGCATAATGAAAATAAATAAATAAATAAACAGCTGGAGTGCCTGGGTGACTTAGTCGGTTCAAGTGTCTGCCTTCAGCTCAGGTGATGATCCCAGGGTCCTGGTATTGAGCCCTGCATCAGGCTCCCTGCTCAGTGGAGAGTCTGCTTCTACCTCCCATTGAGAAAAAAAATTTGACTTATTTATTTGAGAGAGATAATCTTTAAATTTTACTTATTTATTTGAGAGAGAGTGAGAAAAGAAAAACATGCACACAGCAGAGGGAATAACAGAGGTACCCCAATAAATACAATCTTTTAAAAAAAATAAATAATAATAAAAATAAATAATATTTCAGATAGTATGATTTTTTTAATGTGAGACTTGGTATAAAAACAGGATGACATACTTGTCTAATTATAGCAAAGACTTTGATAAGTTTAGATGCAGTAGTACATAAAAAATTTAACTTCTTTCATTAACTGATAATTTAATTAGATTAAATTAAGAGACATCAAAATTTAGAGAATCTAATAGTCCTGATCTATTAATAAATGTAGCCATCCTGACCCCAAAACAAGAGTCTTCAGTAAGTATATAAGCATAAGTTGAACATTTACACAAACAGGCCATTATTTAGGCCAGAAGTATATGCCAATAAATTCCTAGAGTTAAATATCAGGCTATATTTTCCAAGAATAAGGCAATAAAATTAGAAAACAATGACCAAAATATTAAATTCATATAATTGGAAGTTAACTTCATACCTAAAAAGAAATAATACAGCTAATTCAGAAATTTTTAGAATTACAGTACTTTGGTAATATCAACTCTCAAAATGAGTAACGGACAGGTGGGGCTAGCAAGAGACTCGTGGGAGGATTAAATCATGGGCCCCTGTATCTCAGGTGCAGTAGAAGCAGTGGATTTGGAATTTCAGTTTTTCCACAACGTTCCACCACAAGCTGGTTAGAACTGTGCAAAAGCAGGAAGGGAAGCCCCAGTAAAGTGGACTGGGGATGCCAGAAGGGGAGGCTGGAAGGGGGCGCCTGCTGCTCAGTGCCCATTACAGACCCCACATTGCAATCCCCCACAGGAGAGACTCACCAATTTTAGGCCCCACAGGGGAAGCTGGAGGTTCATCTCCTGACTTTTTGTAGGATCTTTGCAGCTCAGCTGGTGAGAATTCTCCATCACCCTGCCTTTCTCCAAGGGACTTTTCTTCAAGCACCCTTCCCAACTTCTTCCTCCTCCATGAAATAATGTTCCTCTCCTTTGTTTCTCGCACTTGCCTGTGATGGGACCTTAGCTTGCTCAGCCCAGACTGCCATTCTCTGCTCTTCCCAATTAAACCCATGCTGCTGGTCAAATAACTGGCAGATTGAGTTTAAGGCCAATTGAACTAATAAATTCAAGAACTTGCAAGGAACAAAATCAATATGCACAAATTAGTGGCACTCCTAGGTGCTCCGAAGGAACCATCAGAAAGAGACTGCGGAAAACGATCTCATTTACACCTGCATCCAAGACAGCAAGATACCTGGGAGGCCCCTGAACCAAGAAGGTGACAGACCTGTCCTCTGACAGCCCTGCAACAATGACGACAGACAGGGAGGGGTACACACAGAGATGGGGAGGCACTGTGCTCAGGGAAGAACCCACACTGGGAAAATACCTACTCTCCCCAAAACCGTCTACAGAGTCCTCACTCTGGCTCCCGAATTTCCGGACTCGGTGCAAGCCTGGAGTGGGTGTGGACACGGGAAGGACCCCGCAGGGCTGAGGTGGGGAGAGCACAAGCACCGAAGCAGGGGGACGCTCCCTGACTGCAGACCATCTGAGGAGCCCAAGGAACCTAATCCGCGAGCACACAAACACAGATGAGGACCTAGGAGCACCCGAGCCCAGAAAGGGGGGACCCCACAGCCCCGCGCACAGCACAGCAGGAGGCCACGTCTCCTCACACAAAACGACGGAAGCCCCAGTGTCTACACAGGGCGCCCTTCCTCTGTGGGGTCCTGAGACCACGAACCCCTTGACAGTGCACTCAGGCGGCTTCTCCTCAGCTCCTCCAGCATCTGGTCCTTAGGAGGTTGGACTGCTGCCAGTGTGGGCGCGTCCTCCACAACGGGTCCGGTCAGTGTGGATGCAGAGCCACACCCTCCTCAGCTTGTCCTGTCAGGGTGGGAGGCGCCCCACATTCTCCAGAAGTCTCCACAGTGGGTCCTGAAGAGGCGGGGCTCTGGTCCCAGCTGTGGCTGTGCAGCCTTAGCTCAGGGCGGAGCTGGGGTCTGGCGCCCTCTGCAGGCGGTGCAAGGCAGTGCAGGACTGTGGGAGCTCACCCTTCAGTGGAAGGTCCTGCTCCCT
The DNA here is from genome assembly GCF_964662115.1 of Mustela nivalis. Taxonomy (NCBI): domain Eukaryota; kingdom Metazoa; phylum Chordata; class Mammalia; order Carnivora; family Mustelidae; genus Mustela; species Mustela nivalis. Next base: position 217,083 of record NW_028135722.1, on the reverse strand, counting down.
CCTGGGGTCCAGCTGATGCCATTTCATTCCGGAAATTCAAGCTGCATGGAGCCCAATACCCCCCAACTTCCCCCCAAATAGCTAAGGAACAATGAATTGGAAACAATGTGGAATTACAACAGTCCTTGACCCAAACAGTGTCACTGAACATGGCCCTGATGCAGACCCACACTCTGACCTCAACTTGGTCTCAAGCCTGGACCCTACCCTAATCCAAGACCCTAACCCTAGCCCCCAACCCAAACAATGTTCACAAGAATCAAAAGGTAGAAACTGCAAATATCCATCAATGGCAAGTGCCTAAGCAAAGTGTGGTGAAGCATTTGAATTTGGGTACAGGTTCAGGTTTTAGTCAGAGTTCTAGATCAGGCTTTGGGTTTAGTGTTAGGGTGAGGGTTTAGAGTGAAGGACAAGGGAACAGAGTTATAGTTTAGGGCTTTAAGTTTATGATTTAGGCTTTAAGACTCAGGGCTTATGGGATAAAGTTCAAGGTCAAATTTGGGGTTTGACTTCATGCTGAGATTTGGGTTCAGGTTTCATGACTTGGAGGTCTGGTTTAGGGTTTGGGTTCGTGGTTCAGGGCTTGGATCCAGGGCTCAGGTACAGGCTTTGGGTTCCATTCCAGGTTTGGGATTCAGGGTTCTAGTTTGGGCTTTAAGGTCAGCTTAGGTTTCAGCGTTGGTAGGGTTTAAGGTTAGGTTTAGGGATGACACATTTTCTTCAGTTGTCATCATGGACAAAATAATTCTATCTGAAGTTTCTAAGTCAGAAATGTATTTCATCTGGGGGCGCCTGGGTGGCTCCGTGTGTTAAGCCTCTGCCTTGGGCTCAGGTCATGATCTCAGGGTCCTGGGATCGAGCCCTTCATCAGGCTCTCTGCTTGACGGGGAGCCTGCTTCCCCATCTTTCTCTCTGCCTGCCTCTCTGCCTACTTGTGATCTCTGTCTGTCAAATAAATAGAATTAGTAAAAGCTATTATATGATCTTTTACAAACCATTTCCTATCTTTGCATTCTCATGTGCCAAGAGAGACAGGGGTTATTTAAAACCCTGAAGAGAGTGCTCTTGCTTTTAAATTGCCTGTAACCTTCGTGTAATAGATTTATGATTGATGATAGATTTAGTTAAAATATAACTATTTAAAATATTTACTCTCAGTAAACGATTTCAACCTATGCTCATTTAAGTAACTTGGTGCATAATCCCTTTTCTATTAAACCATAGTGCAAGGACCAATGCCGCGTTTCTGAGAGAACCCCAAGCTATTTTTCTAGAATGGCTGTATGCTATATATGGCGTCCTGTTTTCACTCCCTTTGTGGAGCACCTACCCTGGAGGTCATGTAATAACCAATGACCAAAAAAACAAACAAGAAACCCAAACATCCAGGTCGAAGTGCCATCCCTGCCTGGAGTGGAGGAGACTGCTCAGACAGATCCCAGGCAGGCATCTCAGCCCAGGCCTGTGCTGGGGAAGCTGGTTCCTGGCTTTGGGCGCAATCTGGAAGCCAGCAAACTGACCCAAGAGTGCAGCTGGCGTTTAGGACTGATGATCTTTTCGCAGCCAGGCTGCGCGTGGACACCCGCTCAGGGAGCCAGGCTAGGAGGCTGCCCAGGGCAGGCGCTGGCAATGCAGCAGCATGCCAGGGCTTAGCCCCGCACCCCAGCATGGGCTCCGGCCTCAGAAGTGAGGGGGCGGGGCCAGCGCAGAGAAGGGTCTTTGCTAATTTCCAAAGCTGGAAGTGAGCTCTCAGAGGACTCAGGAGGGAGGGGGGCGGGGGCGGCCGGGAGAGGGGCTTTGCTAATTGCCCAGGCGGGAAGGAGGGGCGCGCAGCGCCAGTGTGCTGTGCTGCAGCCCATTTGGGACTGCAGGACCCACCATACTCGCTGCCCCTGCACTCCCATGCTCCAGCCTAGCCCCTGAGGCCGCGGTGTCCTGTTCCCGTTCCCGCCGCCTGCTGCCCCTCTCCGACCCATGGCTTCTCTGGAGGACCCTCTGCTCACAGGTAAAGTGACACCACGACACGCCCTCACCTGAAGCAGAAAACGCAGTCCAGGAGCTGGGCGCAGCCTCCCGCCAACCCCAGGGCACCAGGACCACCCCAGACGCTGCGCCACACCCTGTCCGCAGGGGGTCAGGCCGGGACAGCGCCACAGGAGGTACCCCACCCCCTGCCAGCGGGCAGGCTAGCCCCCATAGTTCTGCACCCCCACGCGCTTTTCAGAGCCTCCTGCCATTCCCAGGGCACCCAGAACCCAGAGAGTGAGGCCTTGGGTGTTCTCTAGTGACAGATTCAAGGCAATTTTTCGACTTTGGGACTCAGAGTTAACATAGTTTTCATTTGTGATTATTATTTTTGTGTGGGGGCCGTCGCTTTTCTTTTGACCTATGCTTGTTTTCACTCCCGGTTCTGAAGAAGCCCCTAAATCCTAACCCTTTGAGGACTCCGAAAGCTCTCAGAGCAGCAGTGCTGGGGGACAGTGTGGACACATGGTTTGGTTTCTCCTCTGGCCTGCTTCTGTGGCAGCCCCGCTCTGTCCTCCTCAGACTTCAGAGCAATATCTGAACAAGTGGAGAAGCAACCAGGGGGTCAGGAAGGTGGCCACCGAAGAGTGACTTCTCTGGAGGGTGGCTGAGCTAGCAAGTGAGCATGTTAGTCCAGCTCTGCCTGCATTCAGTATGGAGCTGAACAGGGGCCAGGGAAGGGGAGGAGGAGCAGAGAGCAGGGACAAAGGGACCAAAGAGGAGATTCAGATGAAGGGAAGTAATGGGGAGGAAAGAGAAGAAACTCTAGAAGACAGGTATGTAGAAAGGAAAAGGGATGAAGTGGGCATTGGGAAAGGGCACCACCAGGGAAGGAGAGAGGGGAAGAAAAGAGGGAGGAAAGAGGAAAGGGGAAAGGGAGAAGGGAGGAGTCAGCATGCCAGGGCTCCCCCTGCATCTGAAGAAGAGGTGGCTGGTCCAGCTTGTCAAACAGGGTGCTCACTCTTTGGCCCCAGTTTCTGCTCCCAGTGCTACTGGGCTTTGCAAGGAAGGCAGGCTGTCCCTTGGGACCTACTGGAGCCCACTGGAGCCCACAGGAGGGTGGGAGAGGTAAGATGCCACCAGGTCCTGTCCTGAGCTGCTCCCAGCCACCAGCCTCACCACATGGTGCAAGAGGGACCCCAGAACAAAGGACGGACACAGGCCAGCATGTCTGCTGGTGGCCCTGGGCACTTAGCTCATCGCAGTGAACCACACGGCCTCCTCAACCCACGCTTTCAAAGCCTCCTTCTTCGCTTCTGGCTTTCATGTCTGTAGGAACATGAGCCAGATCTAACTCATCTCCGACAGACAATTCTGACTCACCCCGTGTCAGATTTTTATGAGTGGCTGTGATAGAGTAAGATAGCAATGCTCCAACAAACGGACTGTTTCCTCCCACTTGACCTCAACAGTCTTATACATTTTCTTAGCGAAAACATCTTGTCTCCTTCCATTAAGCTCATAACGTGGTCTAATAGTATACATGCGCCTTCCTTAGATGCGAAGCGATACAGAGGTCCCTTTTTTTTTTTAATTTTACAAGGTAAAGTCAGTGAACATATCCAACTTGACGAATACGTCTCTAAAATGTCAATCCAGGCAAAGCTTTTTCTGCCTACAGTTTCGAGCCTACGTGGTGACATTTTTAAAATGCTTTCAGTCCCTCAGTGAGGCTCTTAGAAGCTAGCCAGGGCTTACTACGTGCCAGGCACTGTGTCAGGTGTTGGAGCTAAAGGGAAGGAGAGCTTGGAGGCTGGCTGGGGAGGGACATCCATGACACAAGCACAGCTAGAAACGGAGGCCAGTGCTAGAAAAGAGAGAGCAGGCTGCATGGAGAGTGTGTACCATGGGGCTTGTGAGCTCACGAATAAGTGGGAGTAACTGGAGTGGGGAGATGGGGGAGAGAAGAGGGTCTTCCCATCAATGGGAATCACCTGTGCTTGGAGGCAGGTGCCATGAGAGGTCTCCACAGGAAGAAGGAGGCAGTGTGGTTGAAGGGCAGAGAGATGGGGCAGAACAGGCATCAGTCAGTTGGAGGGGTATGAATAGACTGATGGGAGGATTATGGGTGCCTTTGGAGGACTGAGAATTTGTTAGAAGATCAGTGCAGATTTCTATGGAGACAAATGCCAGGAACTGATAGGTCTTTGAAAGGTCACTCTGGCTGCCTTTTGGCAAAGGGGTTGGTAAAAGGCACTTGCAGGTGTGAACACACCAGGTGGGAGGTGAGTGCAGGAAATCGGGTGAGGGAGCATGGGAACTTGGTCCCGGGGTATATAAGGGAGAATAGCCTTCAAGGAGTTCCACAAATTGGCACCAGCTGTGGCTTCATTACAGAGCTGGAAGGGGGAGGTGGGTGTGTCCTGGAGGTTACAGAAATTACATGAGAAAGGGAAGTCTTTTTAGATCTCTTTTTCAACTAGAGGAACTCTCACCTTATTGATAGAATTCCAGAGTGGGAACCAATGATATGAGGACATCTTTGAAATGTCTGAATATGTTCTTCGACATCTTTGCAAGTGACGAGGAGACCTTGACCTTAGGAGGCCTTGGCCCTCTTTGTAGCCAGAAAGATTTCACCTACAGATTTGGGTTCTCCCTTTTAAAGTCAAGGAGTCAGTCCTTCCAAAGGACACCTCCTATCATTTTACCCTCTCATCATACCTCACGTGCTGGCATCTCCAAGACCCTCTGTTCCAGGTTGAGAGTATCCACTTTGGCCGGGCTGGTCTTGCAAAGAACACCACAACAGGAAATCTAGAGCCTATAGTGCTATTAATAACATCATCTAAGACTGTGTTTGCTACCCTCTTGGCCTCTTCCCACCATGACTCACTGAAGCTTTTTACACATTGTATCCATTATGCTATAGTTCCCAAAGCTCATCTTCTCTAGTGCCATTAGTTTTTAGGGGACCAGGCAAACCTTAAACTTGTCCCCCTTAATTGGATCCCTGTGCCCCCACAATCTCTTTGAATGCCTTTCACCATGATTCTTGAATGAGATCTGAGACCACTGCTGGTACCTAACACTTCTTGGCACCTTGTCTGCTAGGTTCTTGGAAGAGGAGGTGGCTATGGAGGTGAGTGGGGATGGGAGTGGGAGGATTTCTCCCTTCACTTCCCTTTTTGTGTTTTCAAATAATGGGTTTTGAGGGGGAGGGAAAGGTTAACCAGACCATTTATTTTCCATCTCCCATCGATAAAATGTCACACAGGAGAGAGGTGGCAGAAACGCACTTTCAGGTTAATTTTTTTACAAGGAAGATTGACTTATGAACCTACTTTGTTATTCCCTTTCATTCAATTTCCCTGTACCTCCTTTTCTATGAAGTGTAACGGTAACCCATTATTATTTTTATTGTTGGCACGTGCTTTGTGAACCATAAAGTGTACGCTATAAATGGGAGCGCTTTTCTTTTTTTTTTTTTTTTTTGTAGTTTACGAAAAACTAATATTTTTTAAATTAATTTTTTATTTATTTTCAGCATAACAGTATTCATTCTTTTTGCACCACACCCAGTGCTCCATGCAAGCAGTGCCCTCTATGATACCCAACACCTGGTACCCCAACCTCCAAATCCCCCGCCCCTTCAAAACCCTCAGATTGTTTTTCAGAGTCCATAGTCTCTCATGATTCAGCTCCCCTTCCAATTTCCCCCACCTCCCTTCTCGTCTCTAACTCCCCATGTCCATGAAAAACTAATTTAAAAACATTCATCCACCAGAGTACCCAAAGGGCTCCCATATAAACTATCTGTCGTTACATTATGTCCCGACGTGGAGCTCGATCCCAGGATCCTGAGATAATGACCTGAACTGAAGGCAGAGGCTTTAACACACTGAGCCACCAGCCCCAATGTATTCTCTTCAGTACCAGAATTTGTAACCAATTGACAGATGAAAAAGGAGGCAGTCAAGTGAAAATCAATAGGTCTTAGACCTGCAAGAAATTTGAATTAGATGAATTCAGCTACTCAGGCACTGTTTCACATTTTCAGATCTCTGCAGAAAAGGGGTTAACCTTTTTACAGCATGTAAAAGAGAAGACTATAACACATACTATGTGTAAGCATGTAAATATCAAAAAATATCCCATTAGTTGCTAAGACACACAGGGCCTATATTTTCTCTCAAATTCATGAATATGTAGGAGCAATAAGTGAGAAGTGAATGTATACTTTTCACTTCGAAGTCTTTTAGAAATCTAAAATATGACTTTCTATGGTTTGTGTCTCCATATTCCTTTATTGCCAGTTTGAACAAATCCACATGCTTTGATTCAAAGGTAATAAATTCCTCTTATTTGGAAACATGATGTTTATTTTTATTCTCTCACCCTTAGCAGGTGGTTTCATTTTAGCACACTTCAGAGTTATAATTTCATGCTTATTAAAAACATTTATTATGATCTACATAGATGAATGAAACTTTTATTTTATTAAATTATTTGACAAAAAATCTGTTATTTTTAAAAATGTATTTCCTTTAGGGTTATTTTAGAGCGTTCAGAGAGGATCTAGGAGTGTGGTATTATGTAGTTTTTAAGTAGGTATGAAATGGTTATTTATAGGATTGTTTCTTTAAGGCTTATGTATATTGTCCATTATATGCTATAAAATATTTCGAAAGTAAATTTAAGGTATGTTTTACATAGTTTATTTTTTGGAAATAAATATTGAAATGACTTGTGAAATTCAGTATATTCTCAACATTAATTTATTTTGAAATTTACCAGTTGTCTACTGAACTATTATATGGCAGATATTACTTCAGACTACACTGGTAAATGAAATACTTGGCTTTGTAGAACTTTTATTTTAATGGGTGAGACAATTCAAAGCTATAAACCTTAATAAAAATTGCATAGTGCATTCAAAAAGGATGAGTACAATGGGGAAAAAGAAAAACTCGATCAGGGTGAGAAAAATCAAGGTTGCTAGGCAGGGGATGGGGAGTTAAAATTTTTAATAGGAAGATCAGGGTAGTTACAATGAAGCTGACAATTGAACAAAGGTATGGAAAGGTGATGAATTTGCGCAGAACTATCAGCAATAAGGTCACTCCAGACAAAGGAATTGGCTATCTTGAAGGCCATAAGGTTGGATCATGCCTGGCATATCTGAGGAATAGCAAGGAGGCCACTGTGAGTGACTGAAGAGTAGCAGGGAAAGAGGTCACAGAGGTTAAATGAGTGGCTAGATCATGTAAAAGCTTAGAAGTCATTGTAAAACTCTGGCTTTTATATTTGGAAACTTACTGTGTGATAGAATTTCTGCTAATAACTGAGAGTTCAATTGTCCATAAAATTTCAAGGACTCTTATTCTAGTAAGACAGAATGAAGAGAAAGAGTTCATATTTTCACATGGTGTAACAAATGCTCAGAGATGCAAGTGTAGGAAGCTATAGGATCACAGAAGAAGGCACTAAAATCACACCAATATATTTGATGACTGTGACTATATATAAATTTGTATTTTCTAGATTTTTTATAGTCATGGAATCACACTGTATATACTATTCATTGCCTGGCTTTTCTTTTCTCAGCATCATTACTTTGAGAATCTCCAATTGTAAATAGTTCATTTTGATGTTGAATAGTAATCTCTTTAATGAATAGATCATAATTTTTCTTTGCTCTATGGATGGACATTGATGAACATTTCCACTGTTTTCAATTCTTAAAAATAAAGCTGCTATGAAATTCATATACAAGTCCCTGTATGAACATAGGGCTTGTTTCTCTTGGTTAAATGCCTAGAAGTAAAATGGCTATTTTTGTAACTGCAACATATTTTGCATTTAAAAAAATTTTCAAACTATTTTCCAAAGTGGTTGTATCATGATATATGCCAACAACAGTTTAGATTTTTTGTTGCTTCTCAATCTAGCTCAGACCAAGTACAATTAGCCTTTATAATTTTAGCCATTCTAATAGATATGTAAGCATGTCTCATTATGATTTTAATTTGTATTTCTTTAATGTCTAAATGTTGAGAAATTTGTCATGTGCCTATAAGCCATCCATATACTTTTGGTGACATGTCTCTTCCATTATTTCCTTCACATGTAAAATTGGATACTCTGTTTGGTTATTAGTAAGGTTTTTTTATTTTTATTCATATTTAAATAATCAGAGTAGATGTCCATTATCAGATATGTAATTTGGAAATCGCTTGTCCATCTTTACAGTTTCTCAATGGAGCTTTGATAGCTGTGTCTTTCAAGAAATATGCTACTTCTTTCCTGGTACACGGAGGTATGACTAGAACATTATCAATGTTGACCTTTGCAAAGAAAATCATGGCTTAAGATATATGTAGTCTGCAGTTGTTGGGAGTGTTCACCATCCTTGCCTCTAACTCATCTCTCACTGCCCACACATTCAGATATAGGGGAATATTGATTGACAAAATATTAATTGCCAAATAACACTAGTTAGAGAATAAGAAAAATGCAGGCACCTGATTATATAATATTACATAAATAAAATGTGTTTTTATAAGTGCTATTGGAAGGAAATTCCTCAATACTTTAATCACACAGGATGATGGAATCCTAGATTTTTTTTTCTTGTATTTACTAAGAAAATGATCATGCCTCAAGTATATTAAAATGGAATAGGGAAAATTAAAAATTGTTTTAAGATGATTTGCGTGTGTTGTGCGTATGTGAGAGAGAAAGTGAGAGAGAAAGATAAAGAAAAAGAGAAAGGGAAAGACAGAGAGGTGGCTGCAGTGAATTGATGAGTTGGAGGATAGATTTTAAAGTTTTGTCTTTTGCTTTCTACATTTCTTTTTCCTTAGGTACAAGAGAACAATCAGTAATATCTCAGAAGCCTGCTGGTAACATCAGCAGAAAGAATTAGAGGTTCCCAGAAAATTAAGATGACATATAGTTTTCCTGACATAAGAAAATCATTTTTTGTCCCCAGCTATTTTCAATGATCTATACCCTACCTGTGTACTTGCCCAAGCACACTTCTTCCAAAACTTCCTGGGAGGTTCTTACAAAGAAATGCAAAAACCTCACTCCTTAAGGATTTTGAGGGAACAAGGCAATGGGAAAACTAACAGTCACCACCAGACCAGGAAATAGCCTAAGCTATTGAGACAATAAATCAGTGGTAAAACTCCTAGTGCTATTTCAAAAGCAATCAAGGCCTTGCATTCCTTGTCCCAGAAAATGAGCCCAAGACCCCATCTAGTTTCTATCTGCTCTTGAAGCCTGCAGAGTCCCTTTCCCTTGTCCAACAGTTACCTCTGCTTTATTCTAACGTTGAAGTTTCTGCCCTCGGTGGAATACAAGCTTCATTCAGGTGAACATGCAATACATATTGCACAAATACATATGTGGATGTGCATGCAGCCACAACCTTATGACCAACCATACACGGAATAATAAAACTCTCCCTTCTGAGTATTCATCTTAAATACTAAATAAAAATCTCTCTCCTGTTCAAACAGTCAAGGCTTTGGAACTTATTCCCTGTGATCTCCTTGTATGTTGTAAACAAAGATTCCTTTGTTTGACAACTCCACCTGTTTCTGTGATTCACCAAAGACTGACCTCAGTTAGTTCAGTTGCTGTAATGGCTTTCACTACTCTGATTCTACCTCTGCAAGTCTCCAAATTTAACTATTTTTTCTCCCAATTCTGCATGTTCTTGGCTTTAAACTGCAACTCTGAAGAGAAGATTTGCTTGTTTAAAAAAAAAAAATCAAGAAAAGGTAGTAGTAGTTAACATTGTTACTTTGAACTTCCTGCCCTAAGGGGCTCTCCTGTTCTTTCTCTTTGACTTCCTGGACTAAAACGACAGAAATTTGGCAATACATCACTCCCCAATCCAGATTACTGCCAGAACAGTTTATACTCTTAGAAAAATATTAGTTTAAAAGATCACATAATTAAATACTTAAGCATGTAGTGTAATATAGTGGTTTACAAGAAATATATTTTGGTCATCTGAATATTTGGTTTTCAACCATGGCTACTGACTCACAGCTCCTAAAACTCTTGGGATTTCCTGTGATAAGGGTGAGAGAGGTGTGTTTTGTTCTGTTAATGAAGTGACCTTCAGACCTCACTCAAGGCAAGGGCTGTTTGCCTGAAGGACCAACCACTTGGTGAAAGCCTTCACAACTTTTTGCCTCCCCTTCCTCCCAATACAGGATTATCTGGGGAGGGAAGAGGATCTGGAGATTAGATCAGCAAATGACAACGATTTAGTCAGTCATGACTATGTCATGAAGCCTCCACAGAAAAGCTGAAAGGACTGGGTTCAGAAAGCTTTTAGTTTGTGAAATGTATGAAAAGGCAGGAAGAGTGGCAGTCTTACAGAAGGTAATAGAAGCTCTGTGCCCATTCTCCATACCTTGCCCTGTGCACTTCTTTATCTATCTATTGATTTAAATCTTCTATTATATCTTTTAATAAGCTGGCAAACATAAAGTAAGTATTTTTCTGAGTTTTGTGAGTCCCTGTAGCAAATTAAAAGAACGTAAGAAGTAGGCCACTGGGACCTCCAACCTGTAGTTGCTCAGTCACAAGCACAGGTAATAACCTGGGGCCTACAGTGAGACTGGCATCTGAGGTGGGGTTGGAGATAGTCTTGGAGGACTGATCCATTAACTGATGAAATCTTACACTATGTTCAGGTAGATAGTGTCAGAATTTAGTTGAATTCTTGGAGATCCTGCTGTTGTCTGAAAATTATTTGGCATTGTTGGTATGATGTCCTAAAACCCAAAAAGATATAGCTACCTCAAAATAAGAATACGGTTGACAGCTTATATATAATAAGTGAGTATTTCAGGGATTTAAAATATACCCAATAAATAATGTAAGGAAATAAGGAAAGATTTTGAAATAAAAACAAGAATAAGAACCTAGTGGTACTAATAGATTAAATATATGTAATCTAGTTGAATTAAGAATACAATGGATAGAATACGTAATGGATTCAATAGAGATAAGAAGTCACTTAAGGATATAGTCATCTGGATACCAGCAAAGCATTAAAATTATCAATATAAAAGAGGTGTAAGATGTAGGTGATGTGTGTGGAACAAAAGCTAGAGAAGAAATTAGATTTCCTTACTACTCATAGCCTGTTGACAAGTCCTTGAAGCTCCTCTGGGGACTCAGCTGCTTCCATGTGGACACATCCACTCAGGGCAAAAAGCATTCTTAGTCCACCCCCCAGGATACTGAAAATCTACTTTCACATGTAAAAATTACTTTGGAAACTTCTTTATCTCTACTCCCCACCCCTGCCCTCAAGATATACATTGGCAATCATCTCCCAAGCATATACCCACTGATACACATCAGAAGAGTCTCTTCCCTGAGTTTTTACTAAATAGTAATAAATGACCTTTCCCTAACAATAGCTAGCCCCCTCAAGGTCCTGGAAACCTTGTTTATAAAATACCTTGGAGGCTTGTGCTATCCCTAACCTCCTCCCAAATTGAAAGTATATAATCAGCCACTCTTCATGACCCTCTCTCTCTACTCCAAATAAATAAATAAATATTTTTAAATAAAATAAAATAAATGACTTTTTTTAAATGAAAGAAGAAAAAGGAAAGAAATATTTGAATATTAATGTACATCTATTTCTCAAGCATAAAATAGTCAAGACACTGGATTAAAACTTACATACAAGAAAAGAAAGAAAATATTCATAACTAGAGTTGACTCTATGAATCCCAAACTAGGGCATACATACCAAAGACACACAAAAAAAATCACAAGTGTTAGAGAGAAAAAAAATAATTCATTAATAAAGAAACAAGAATCAGACTGACAGAATTTTTTTAAATAACATCAGATATAAAAAAGAATGAAGTAATAGCTTTATTATCTTGAAAAAAAATCACAAATGGAAACATTTAGATCCTTATAAAATGTCATTGGCATAGGAAGGCATAATAAAAAAAATATTTTCAGGAATACAGATCACAGATAATTTGCCTTAATTTGTGTAGGCAGCACTTAAATACTAATATTATTTTAACAGTTAAAATATACTCTATGATCTTTGAGGTTGGGGAAAAGAGGATGACCAAGTCATCTTGAAATAATTCAGTTTTATGAAAAAAGTAAAAAGATAAAAAAAAAGACTTGTAGAAAAGAGAGATAAAACATATGCATAATGAAAATAAATAAATAAATAAACAGCTGGAGTGCCTGGGTGACTTAGTCGGTTCAAGTGTCTGCCTTCAGCTCAGGTGATGATCCCAGGGTCCTGGTATTGAGCCCTGCATCAGGCTCCCTGCTCAGTGGAGAGTCTGCTTCTCCCTCCCATTGAGAAAAAAAATTTGACTTATTTATTTGAGAGAGATAATCTTTAAATTTTACTTATTTATTTGAGAGAGAGTGAGAAAAGAAAAACATGCACACAGCAGAGGGAATAACAGAGGTACCCCAATAAATACAATCTTGAAAAAAAAATTAATAATAATAAAAATAAATAATATTTCAGATAGTATGATTTTTTTAATGTAAGACTTGGTATAAAAACAGGATGACATACTTGTCTAATTATAGCAAAGACTTTGATAAGTTTAGATGCAGTAGTACATAAAAAATTTAACTTCTTTCATTAACTGATAATTTAATTAGATTAAATTAAGAGACATCAAAATTTAGAGAATCTAATAGTCCTGATCTATTAATAAATGTAGCCATCCTAACCCCAAAACAAGAGTCTTCAGTAAGTATATAAGCATAAGTTGAACATTTACACAAACAGGCCATTATTTAGGCCAGAAGTATATGCCAATAAATTCCTAGAGTTAAATATCAGGCTATATTTTCCAAGAATAAGGCAATAAAATTAGAAAACAATGACCAAAATATTAAATTCATATAATTGGAAGTTAACTTCATACCTAAAAAGAAATAATACAGCTAATTCAGAAATTTTTAGAATTACAGTACTTTGGTAATATCAACTCTCAAAATGAGTAACGGACAGGTGGGGCTAGCAAGAGACTCGTGGGAGGATTAAATCATGGGCCCCTGTATCTCAGGTGCAGTAGAAGCAGTGGATTTGGAATTTCAGTTTTTCCACAACGTTCCACCACAAGCTGGTTAGAACTGTGCAAAAGCAGGAAGGGAAGCCCCAGTAAAGTGGACTGGGGATGCCAGAAGGGGAGGCTGGAAGGGGGCGCCTGCTGCTCAGTGCCCATTACAGACCCCACATTGCAATCCCCCACAGGACAGACTCACCAATTTTAGGCCCCACAGGGGAAGCTGGAGGTTCATCTCCTGACTTTTTGTAGGATCTTTGCAGCTCAGCTGGTGAGAATTCTCCATCACCCTGCCTTTCTCCAAGGGACTTTTCCTCAAGCACCCTTCCCAACTTCTTCCTCCTCCATGAAATAATGTTCCTCTCCTTTGTTTCTCGCACTTGCCTGTGATGGGACCTTAGCTTGCTCAGCCCAGACTGCCATTCTCTGCTCATCCCAATTAAACCCATGCTGCTGGTCAAATAACTGGCAGATTGAGTTTAAGGCCAATTGAACTAATAAATTCAAGAACTTGCAAGGAACAAAATCAATATGCACAAATTAGTGGCACTCCTAGGTGCTCCGAAGGAACCATCAGAAAGAGACTGCGGAAAACGATCTCATTTACACCTGCATCCAAGACAGCAAGATACCTGGGAGGCCCCTGAACCAAGAAGGTGACAGACCTGTCCTCTGACAGCCCTGCAACAATGACGACAGACAGGGAGGGGTACACACAGAGATGGGGAGGCACTGTGCTCAGGGAAGAACCCACACTGGGAAAATACCTACTCTCCCCAAAACCGTCTACAGAGTCCTCACTCTGGCTCCCGAATTTCCGGACTCGGTGCAAGCCTGGAGTGGGTGTGGACACGGGAAGGACCCCGCAGGGCTGAGGTGGGGAGAGCACAAGCACCGAAGCAGGGGGACGCTCCCTGACTGCAGACCATCTGAGGAGCCCAAGGAACCTAATCCGCGAGCACACAAACACAGATGAGGACCTAGGAGCACCCGAGCCCAGAAAGGGGGGACCCCACAGCCCCGCGCACAGCACAGCAGGAGGCCACGTCTCCTCACACAAAACGACGGAAGCCCCAGTGTCTACACAGGGCGCCCTTCCTCTGTGGGGTCCTGAGACCACGAACCCCTTGACAGTGCACTCAGGCGGCTTCTCCTCAGCTCCTCCAGCATCTGGTCCTTAGGAGGTTGGACTGCTGCCAGTGTGGGCGCGTCCTCCACAACGGGTCCGGTCAGTGTGGATGCAGAGCCACACCCTCCTCAGCTTGTCCTGTCAGGGTGGGAGGCGCCCCACATTCTCCAGAAGTCTCCACAGTGGGTCCTGAAGAGGCGGGGCTCTGGTCCCAGCTGTGGCTGTGCAGCCTTAGCTCAGGGCGGAGCTGGGGTCTGGCGCCCTCTGCAGGCGGTGCAAGGCAGTGCAGGACTGTGGGAGCTCACCCTTCAGTGGAAGGTCCTGCTCCCTCCTGGGGTCCAGCTGATGCCATTTCATTCCGGAAATTCAAGCTGCATGGAGCCCAATACCCCCCAACTTCCCCCCAAATAGCTAAGGAACAATGAATTGGAAACAATGTGGAATTACAACAGTCCTTGACCCAAACAGTGTCACTGAACATGGCCCTGATGCAGACCCACACTCTGACCTCAACTTGGTCTCAAGCCTGGACCCTACCCTAATCCAAGACCCTAACCCTAGCCCCCAACCCAAACAATGTTCACAAGAATCAAAAGGTAGAAACTGCAAATATCCATCAATGGCAAGTGCCTAAGCAAAGTGTGGTGAAGCATTTGAATTTGGGTACAGGTTCAGGTTTTAGTCAGAGTTCTAGATCAGGCTTTGGGTTTAGTGTTAGGGTGAGGGTTTAGAGTGAAGGACAAGGGAACAGAGTTATAGTTTAGGGCTTTAAGTTTATGATTTAGGCTTTAAGACTCAGGGCTTATGGGATAAAGTTCAAGGTCAAATTTGGGGTTTGACTTCATGCTGAGATTTGGGTTCAGGTTTCATGACTTGGAGGTCTGGTTTAGGGTTTGGGTTCGTGGTTCAGGGCTTGGATCCAGGGCTCAGGTACAGGCTTTGGGTTCCATTCCAGGTTTGGGATTCAGGGTTCTAGTTTGGGCTTTAAGGTCAGCTTAGGTTTCAGCGTTGGTAGGGTTTAAGGTTAGGTTTAGGGATGACACATTTTCTTCAGTTGTCATCATGGACAAAATAATTCTATCTGAAGTTTCTAAGTCAGAAATGTATTTCATCTGGGGGCGCCTGGGTGGCTCCGTGTGTTAAGCCTCTGCCTTGGGCTCAGGTCATGATCTCAGGGTCCTGGGATCGAGCCCTTCATCAGGCTCTCTGCTTGACGGGGAGCCTGCTTCCCCATCTTTCTCTCTGCCTGCCTCTCTGCCTACTTGTGATCTCTGTCTGTCAAATAAATAGAATTAGTAAAAGCTATTATATGATCTTTTACAAACCATTTCCTATCTTTGCATTCTCATGTGCCAAGAGAGACAGGGGTTATTTAAAACCCTGAAGAGAGTGCTCTTGCTTTTAAATTGCCTGTAACCTTCGTGTAATAGATTTATGATTGATGATAGATTTAGTTAAAATATAACTATTTAAAATATTTACTCTCAGTAAACGATTTCAACCTATGCTCATTTAAGTAACTTGGTGCATAATCCCTTTTCTATTAAACCATAGTGCAAGGACCAATGCAGCGTTTCCAGGAGAACCCCAAGCTATTTTTCTAGAATGGCTGTATGCTTATATATGGCGTCCTGTTTTCACTCCCTTTGTGGAGCACCTACCCTGGAGGTCATGTAATAACCAATGACCAAAAAAAACAAACAGAAAACCCAAACATCCAGGTCGAAGTGCCATCCCTGCCTGGAGTCAAGGAGACTGCTCAGACAGATCCAGGGCATGCATCTCAGCCCAGGCCTGTGCTGGGGAAGCTGGTTCCTGGCTTTGGGCGCAATCTGGAAGCCAGCAAACTGACCCAAGAGTGCAGCCGGCGTTTAAGACTGATGATCTATTCGCAGCCAGGCTGCACGTGGACAGCCGCTCAGGGAGCCAGGCTAGGAGGCTGCCCAGCCCAGGTGCTGGCAATGCAGTAGCATGCCAGTGCTCAGGCCTCAGGAGTGAGGGGGCGGGGCCGGCGCAGAGAAGGGTCTTTGCTAATTTCCAAAGCTGGAAGTGAGCTCTCAGAGGACTCAGGAGGGAGGGGGGCGGGGGCGGGTCGGGGGCGGCCTGGAGAAGGGGCTTTGCTAATTGCCCAGGCGGGAAGGAGGGGCGCGCAGCGCCAGGGTGCTGTGCTGCAGCCCATTCGGGACTGCAGGACCCACCATACTCGCTGCCCCTGCGCTCCCACGCTCCAGCCTAGCCCCAGACGCTGCGGTGTCCCATTCCCGTTCAGGCCGCCTGCTGCCCCTCCCCGCCCCATGGCTTCTCTGGAGGACCCTCTGTTCACAGGTAAAGTGACACCGCGACGCGCCCTCACCTGAAGCAGAAAACACGAGCCAAGAGCAGGGTGTGGGGTGGTGGGGCCCAGCCTCCCGCCAACCCCAGTGCACCAGGACCACACTGGATGCCGCGCCACACCGTGTCCGCAGGGGGTCGGGCCAGGACAGTGCCACAGGGGGTACCGCCTCACCCCCGCCAGCGGGCAGGCTAGCCCCCATAGTTCGGCACTCCCACGCGCCTGTCAGAGCCTCCTGCCATTCCCAGGGCACCCAGAACCCAGAGAGTGAGGCCTTGGGTGCTTTCTAGTGACAGATTCAAGGCAATTTTTCGACTTTGGGACTCAGAGTTAACATAGTTTTCATTTGTGATTATTATTTTTGTGTGGGGGCCGTCGCTTTTCTTTTGACCTATGCTTGTTTTCACTCCCGGTTCTGAAGAAGCCCCTAAATCCTAACCCTTTGAGGACTCCGAAAGCTCTCAGAGCAGCAGTGCTGGGGGACAGTGTGGACACATGGTTTGGTTTCTCCTCTGGCCTGCTTCTGTGGCAGCCCCGCTCTGTCCTCCTCAGACTTCAGAGCAATATCTGAACAAGTGGAGAAGCAACCAGGGGGTCAGGAAGGTGGCCACCGAAGAGTGACTTCTCTGGAGGGTGGCTGAGCTAGCAAGTGAGCATGTTAGTCCAGCTCTGCCTGCATTCAGTATGGAGCTGAACAGGGGCCAGGGAAGGGGAGGAGGAGCAGAGAGCAGGGACAAAGGGACCAAAGAGGAGATTCAGATGAAGGGAAGTAATGGGGAGGAAAGAGAAGAAACTCTAGAAGACAGGTATGTAGAAAGGAAAAGGGATGAAGTGGGCATTGGGAAAGGGCACCACCAGGGAAGGAGAGAGGGGAAGAAAAGAGGGAGGAAAGAGGAAAGGGGAAAGGGAGAAGGGAGGAGTCAGCATGCCAGGGCTCCCCCTGCATCTGAAGAAGAGGTGGCTGGTCCAGCTTGTCAAACAGGGTGCTCACTCTTTGGCCCCAGTTTCTGCTCCCAGTGCTACTGGGCTTTGCAAGGAAGGCAGGCTGTCCCTTGGGACCTACTGGAGCCCACTGGAGCCCACAGGAGGGTGGGAGAGGTAAGATGCCACCAGGTCCTGTCCTGAGCTGCTCCCAGCCACCAGCCTCACCACATGGTGCAAGAGGGACCCCAGAACAAAGGACGGACACAGGCCAGCATGTCTGCTGGTGGCCCTGGGCACTTAGCTCATCGCAGTGAACCACACGGCCTCCTCAACCCACGCTTTCAAAGCCTCCTTCTTCGCTTCTGGCTTTCATGTCTGTAGGAACATGAGCCAGATCTAACTCATCTCCGACAGACAATTCTGACTCACCCCGTGTCAGATTTTTATGAGTGGCTGTGATAGAGTAAGATAGCAATGCTCCAACAAACGGACTGTTTCCTCCCACTTGACCTCAACAGTCTTATACATTTTCTTAGCGAAAACATCTTGTCTCCTTCCATTAAGCTCATAACGTGGTCTAATAGTATACATGCGCCTTCCTTAGATGCGAAGCGATACAGAGGTCCCCTTTTTTTTTTAATTTTACAAGGTAAAGTCAGTGAACATATCCAACTTGACGAATACGTCTCTAAAATGTCAATCCAGGCAAAGCTTTTTCTGCCTACAGTTTCGAGCCTACGTGGTGACATTTTTAAAATGCTTTCAGTCCCTCAGTGAGGCTCTTAGAAGCTAGCCAGGGCTTACTACGTGCCAGGCACTGTGTCAGGTGTTGGAGCTAAAGGGAAGGAGAGCTTGGAGGCTGGCTGGGGAGGGACATCCATGACACAAGCACAGCTAGAAACGGAGGCCAGTGCTAGAAAAGAGAGAGCAGGCTGCATGGAGAGTGTGTACCATGGGGCTTGTGAGCTCACGAATAAGTGGGAGTAACTGGAGTGGGGAGATGGGGGAGAGAAGAGGGTCTTCCCATCAATGGGAATCACCTGTGCTTGGAGGCAGGTGCCATGAGAGGTCTCCACAGGAAGAAGGAGGCAGTGTGGTTGAAGGGCAGAGAGATGGGGCAGAACAGGCATCAGTCAGTTGGAGGGGTATGAATAGACTGATGGGAGGATTATGGGTGCCTTTGGAGGACTGAGAATTTGTTAGAAGATCAGTGCAGATTTCTATGGAGACAAATGCCAGGAACTGATAGGTCTTTGAAAGGTCACTCTGGCTGCCTTTTGGCAAAGGGGTTGGTAAAAGGCACTTGCAGGTGTGAACACACCAGGTGGGAGGTGAGTGCAGGAAATCGGGTGAGGGAGCATGGGAACTTGGTCCCGGGGTATATAAGGGAGAATAGCCTTCAAGGAGTTCCACAAATTGGCACCAGCTGTGGCTTCATTACAGAGCTGGAAGGGGGAGGTGGGTGTGTCCTGGAGGTTACAGAAATTACATGAGAAAGGGAAGTCTTTTTAGATCTCTTTTTCAACTAGAGGAACTCTCACCTTATTGATAGAATTCCAGAGTGGGAACCAATGATATGAGGACATCTTTGAAATGTCTGAATATGTTCTTCGACATCTTTGCAAGTGACGAGGAGACCTTGACCTTAGGAGGCCTTGGCCCTCTTTGTAGCCAGAAAGATTTCACCTACAGATTTGGGTTCTCCCTTTTAAAGTCAAGGAGTCAGTCCTTCCAAAGGACACCTCCTATCATTTTACCCTCTCATCATACCTCACGTGCTGGCATCTCCAAGACCCTCTGTTCCAGGTTGAGAGTATCCACTTTGGCCGGGCTGGTCTTGCCAAGAACACCACCACAGGAAATCTAGAGCCTGTAGTGCTATTAATAACATCATCTAAGACTGTGTTTGCTGCCCTCTTGGCCTCTTCCCACCATGACTCACTGAAGCTTTTTACACATTGTATCCATTATGCTATAGTTCCCAAAGCTCATCTTCTCTAGTGCCATTAATTTTTAGGGGACCAGGCAAACCTTAAACTTGTCCCCCCTAATTGGATCCCTGTTCCCCCACAATCTATTTGAAAGTGAAAGACCCCTCCCCTGGAAGATAGATAGGATAACTAACCACTTGTTTGCTTTTCTGTGAACCGCTGGCTTTTAGGCGTAGATTAGGTTATTAATTGCGTGATTAATTGCTCTTTTGCCCTTCTGTAACTGCTTGGCTTATAGAAATAATAGAAGACGCCATGATGGCATTCCTACCTTCCCCCTTCTTGTTCCCCCTCCCTGCCTCTCTCCTCCCGCGCGCGGGCCCTCAGAACCAATCAGCTTGTTCCCCCTTCCCGCCTCTCTCTTCCGCGCGAGCGGGTCCCCAAAGCCAATCAGCAAACTCCACATATGCCTTTTTCAAAAGTTCTAACTGTCAACCAATCAGTTGCGCCCCACCCAAAACTTGTTTGTACCTGTCTATAAAAACCCTGCACCACCCCAGCCAGGTGTGCTCAGCTAGCAGGAGCTGCTGACCACCCGCAGGCGCGCGCTGACCACCCGCAGGCGCCTGCGTAACAATAAAGAACCTCTTGCTGATTGCATCCAGTGGCAGTGTTGGATTCTTGGGTAAGGGGATCCGCGGGTCTTTCATTTGGAGGTCCCACCGAGACCATCGGACTCCTGCCCAAGGATCCAACTGACTCCCACTGGGAGGTAAGCTGGCCAGCATTTAAATTTTAATAACTATGTGTTTTTGTCTCCTGTCTCGTGCTCTTGTTTGTCTCTCGTCTTGTGAGGCCTCTGTTCTGCCTGTTCTGCGGGTAGCAGAATAGGACTGTACAACAGCGCGCGTTGTTGCTCTGTATTCTGTAGGCAGCTTGAGAAGGAGTTGACGAACTCGGACTTCTCCCCTGCCACCCTGGGGGACGCCCCAGGGATCTGTCCGCCACAGAGGAGCCTCGTGGTTCCCCTGGGCTGGTTCTGTCCGCTGCAGAGGAGCCTTTTGGTTCCCCTGGGCTGGTTCTGTCCGCCGCAGAGGAGCCTTTTGGTTCCCCTGGGCTGGTTCTGTCCGCCACAGGGAGACCTCGTGGTTCCCCTGGGCTGGTTCTGTCCGCCGCAGAGGAGCCTTTTGGTTCCCCTGGGCTGGTTCTGTCTGCCGCAGAGGAGCCTCATGGTTCCCCTGGGCTGGTTCTGTCCGCCGCAGGGGAGCCTCGTGGTTCCCCTGGGCTGGTTCTGTCCGCCAAAGGGAGACCTCGTGGTTCCCCTGGGCCGGTTGAATTTGTATTTTCGGTTTTGTACCGAAATCGCGCAGCGTCCTTCTTGTTAATTGTTTTGTGTGTCTTGCTTATTGTCCTTGGTGTTTTCTTTGACTCCGAATGGAGGCCAACAATGTATGTCTTCATGCATGTCTCCATGTTATGTCTTTAAATGTGGATATATGTTCCTTGTACTGGTCATGAAGGTTACATTCTGTTTAAGGGGACTCTGGCTTTATTTCTCTCTGTTTCTCCTAATAGATGTTGGGGGCTTCTCCCTCACTCACTTCCCATGTAAATGGCTATTACTGGAGCCAACTGGGGTTGGTCTAACTCGAGACAGAGACTATAAGGAATATTCCCAAGCAGCTGCCGAAACTCTCTTTGTTTCGGGGAAGTTTCCTTGTGTTCTCTGGCCTGACTTGGACTGCCTAACCCCTCCCCCCTTGCTGGTGGGAAAGCATGGCCTCTGCTCCTCTGTTGGGGCTTATGAGCTCTAAAACTGGTAATCTTTTCTCTGCCTCCTGGTAGCACTTTGTTTCTTCTGTTTCCCCCTTACGTGTTTCTGTACCAATGTGTGTGCAGCCTGCATGACTGGCCTCTAGATCATGCACCACAGCTCCTTCTCTCTTCACTGTCAAGGAGCAAGAACAACACCCCCTGGACCTAACACCTCCCCACTCCAGATCTTCCCACGCATGTCTCAGGTAAACATTCAAAGTGGAGAGGGTCCAGGTGAAACGTAAATCAGTAATGGAACTAAGTTAAGTTTGTTGGTTTAATTAAGAAAGACGTGTCTTTTAAGTTATCAGCAGTAAATGTGAAACTTCAAAATTTACTGAAGGTCAAATAAGCTTGTGTTACCTGTTAAAATTTGTTAGCAGAGAAATGACTAAACTGATGGTTAATTGTCTGTCTCAAAGTTCTAATGGGTAATTGCTGAAGTAGCTTTCAAAGTCTTTGGTAACCTGAAAGTTTTAAAGTTTTGCTTGGATGACAAATGGAATTGAATTGTGGACATCTAGGTCTTAACCAAACAGGATAAACTGCTAAGTCATAAAGTACTGAATGTAGGTTTGTGCTTTTGACTTCTTACTGCAAAGAAACTAAGAGTATTTAAATCTGCTGGTAAGCTTGTTTTCCACTTAACTGATTCATAAATTTGCCACCTGAAGAATTCTGTTGTAACAGTTCACAATTGGTTAATAACTAAAGGTGTTTCTAAGAATACAAAGTTCTGCTTAGTGTAACTAAGACTGATGGAAATAAAAGGAAACTCTGTATGTAGGAAAATAGGAGATATGTAAGAAAGATTTAAGGAATGGGAATACATTTTGTTGAAGGTAAAGAAAGATAATTTTGTCCTAAATGAAATGGTTGTTTAGAAGGAAGTGGCTTGGGACAAAACCTGAATGCAAAGGAAAGTTGTAGAAGGTTTGTGAAGGGAAATCTTCAGAAAAGGAATTTTAGCTATGGTCAAGAATGGATTAAGATTGAAATAAATGGTTTTTAAAGGTACATTGGTACAAGACTGAAATTCTCTGTTCAAAAGGACAATGTTTTCTTAGATCAATTGATCTGCTGTTAAGAAAATGTAAATGGTTTTCTCTTTGCCTGCCCAGAAAAACGAGTTTCTATGTTCAGTTTTATCAGGTGTTTAACATCCCTAATTATATTTAGGCATGTGCTTTAAAACTTTCTAAGATTTTAGCAAATGTTGACAAGATTTAAATCGTAAATCTCTTTAACTCAGGCTTTTCCTTGGTATGTGAAGTTGCTCATGAAGTACCACTGAACCAGTGATAAACATTGGGTTACATTTGGGAAAATGCTATAACTATTCTAGAGATTCTATGCACTTCCTAAAGTTTTAACGTTTTGAGAGATCATCGCTTGATACTGTAATTATGGAAATGCTATGTATCACAGAAATAACCTGATTTCCTTGCAGCTAAATTGTAAACTCCCGTGTCTCTTTAGCTCTAACCATATTCATTCTGAGTTTTTGTCATTTATAATTGTTTTAATTCTCTGGTAAAATGAGTTTTATCTTCAAGGAGATTCCTATAAAGGACTTTCAGAACAAATACAGATATTTGATAGGCTTGAAAATCCTAAAACTGAAATGGGTAAGAATTTCCAGAACTGACTAAAGCCGCATTCACCAGATTTAGTAACATGGGACTAAAAGATTATAGTGTTGTGTCCCTTAATGTTTTGTCTTTAAACATTGCTGGTTCTCTCTACTGTTTGCTCTTACAGACTAGGGATACTCCCTCCTAGTTATCTCTAACTTATAGAGATGTAAAAGTGCTCATTTGTAAAAGTGCTCAAGGCATTCAAATTTTCTCTCTATCTGAACCCTCTGAAACCAAAAGATCTCAGTAAGTATTCTTTCTTCCATGGCAATCAGTCATTTGCATAAGTTCAATAAGAATCTGTTCTCCTTGTAACAGGAAAGAATTGGAAACTGGTTATTTATTTGAAAAGACTCAGATATGACCAGACAGCTTTAAGGAACTAAGGTTGACTTTATGAAACCTGGAGCCGTAAAGCCCCTTGGGACTGTTGGCCTGATACCTTGCTTACAGAGTTCCCAGCAGCCCCACCAGGTGAGTAAAGAATGTCACTCCTTGGTAGGTGCAGTCTCGGGAAGAGGAATTCGCCCAAAGGCATTGCAGGCATGCCTCATGGCAAGTACAGGGCTTGGCTTCTGGCCTGGAGAGGCTACTAAAAGTTCAACCTAGAGATTCCTTATACAAAGTTCCAGCAAAGCAGATTCTAAAAGATCTATTGATCACAGTCACTGTTCTTGCTGAGCTTATGTAAATAATTAGGCCAAGTTTGTTAAAACTGGACTTGTTTCACAAGTGAATTAGTCCTGATTTGGCTATCTCTGGAAATGAGGGTTATTTTAGAGAGAAAAATTGTTTTAGTAACACACCTTTATGGATGTTAAATTCTAGATTTGATTGTCTTTAAATGTTTACCTAAGCTAAACAATTTGAGATAAACTTCAGAGAAGTTGTACAATCGCTTCTTTAGTCAATCTTACTGTTTTGTGGGGATATTAGCAGACCCCACGGCACATGATGAAATAACTGGAATAATGAAATTGTCTAAAAGCCAGCATATCGCACTCCATAGGATTAACTATGGACTTGTGGAAATAATGGATGACCCCACTTTCTTTATGAATGGATTGAATGATCCATGAGGGACTCCCCTTATCTTTTGACAAGTTTTCTCCCACTTGACAATGATCCTCTGTAATCAGGATATTGTTAAGGCTGGACCACTCAAAGGTCGTCTTATTGGTTTCATCCCTTAGTCATATTTATCCTAGAGGCCACCTCTGTTGAGGTGCAATTGCAAACAGATGTTTTAGCTAAGCATAGAACAGCCCTCCTCATAAAAAGAGCCTCAAAGCTCACTATAAAACAGTCCCTGACTGTAATGACTTCACATCAGGTCCAGATTTGTCTTAGAAGCCAAAGGCCACCAATGGATGATGGAGGCCGACTTATTAAATACTGGGCTACACTAACAGATATGCCAGAAATAATACTTAAAACTTGTCATACTTTAAACCTAGTTACCTGTATGCCTGAACCTGACCACTGTACTTCTTTCTCTATAGAGCAAAAATGTTCAAAAGTTATTGATCTTGCTTACTCTATTTGTCCAGATTTAAGATGCCCCTGTTAAAAATATGAATGACAGTTGGTTTTCTGATGACAGTAGTTTTCATAGAAAAAATAAGAAAAGCTAGGTGTGCCATAGTGCTCACTAGCACTTTGCAATTGCCAAAGTCTAAGAATTAACATTTATACTGACTCCAAATATGCTTTCCTGGTACTACATGCCCATGGAGCTATTTGGAAGGAAAGGGGATTGCTATCAAGCCATAACTCCCCAATCCAATATGGGCCTAAGTTCCAAAACCCTCCTCATCGCTATACTGAAGATGGCATATATCAGATCCGGGATACATATTTGTGGTTCACACCCACGATTGGACAGCTCAGTTAAAAGGCAGTTTTATGCTGAGAACAAGAATCATACAAGTGGTACTTGGGCAAATAACACATGATGTCTAGGATGGCTCACTAGAAATGTGTTCCCAAGTAATAGTACTCCAGGCTACTGACCAGTTTGCTACTGATTGGGCAAGGTGACCTGGCATCAGATGGCCAGCTCCAAACGGAACCCACTGGATATATGGAA
Source organism: Mustela nivalis (assembly GCF_964662115.1). Taxonomy (NCBI): domain Eukaryota; kingdom Metazoa; phylum Chordata; class Mammalia; order Carnivora; family Mustelidae; genus Mustela; species Mustela nivalis. The sequence continues at coordinate 192,165 of NW_028135722.1, read as the reverse complement.
CCAACCTGTGGCCCTGGCTTCCTCCAGGGTGGATAGGTCGCTGTACTTTAGGATTTGCCTGGATCTATGGGCGCATTACTAAAACCATTACAACTCCAGCTAATCTCCCCAACTTGAAACAAAGATGGACACAATCTGTTTTTAGATAAGCTACCTAGCTGATCTCCAGCTAGCTGAAGCAGTCTCAGCTTGCTACTTCTCCGCCATCTTGACTCCTCCCCACAATCTGTTTTTAAATGGTATGATCACTTAGCATCCATCTTTGTTCCATCTGCGGGACTAGAGAATGTCATGTGGCATGTAGGAGCCCTTAATAAATATACTACAGAGGCACTCAGTGATTCACTAAATGGCATCTCGCTACTTAATACCGAAGTGTCACAGACATGCAGGGAAGTCCTACAAAATAGGATGGCTTTAGATGTCCTTCCAGCAGCCCAGGGTGGCACATGTGCAATCATCAAAACAGAATGTTGCGTATACATCCCAGACTATCACAAAAATGTCACAGGAATAATAAAGGATATGAACACCCAGATTAAGGCCCTACAAGATCCTTCTCTCTCAGTAAATGGTTAAGTTCCTAATTTGAAGGAGGACTGTGGCCGAATCTCTTTTTCGGGCTTTTCATTCTTATCGCCTTATTAATCTTAATATGTTGCTTTGTTCCATGTTTCTCTACTTGGTGCCGAGACTCCATTGCTACAATGACTTCGCCACGACAGACGATCCTTGTCGCGCGCAAGGACGCCTCTTCACTGTCAGCGCTGGATTCAGCTGCCTCCACCTTTGTAACTCCCTTATGTTCCTACCCTGATCAATATTGACCCGAGCAGGTAGGAACAGCTCTACGCCCCTATTCAGCATGAAGAAGTTATAGAAGATGAGACCTTCCACCTTCAACCCCCTTAAAGATTTCAGGGTCAAGATTGTTCAGGGGGAAATGAAGGAGCAGAAGGCTGGCTGAGGAGAAAGCAAAAGCTGGCGCCTTGCACCCCACTTAGAGCAGGAACAAGACGAATGGATATAAGATTCTATCCATGATAAAGAAAAAGGGGGGAATGAAAGACCCCTCCCCTGGAAGATAGATAGGATAACTAACCACTTGTTTGCTTTTCTGTGAACCGCTGGCTTTTAGGCGTAGATTAGGTTATTAATTGCGTGATTAATTGCTCTTTTGCCCTTCTGTAACTGCTTGGCTTATAGAAATAATAGAAGACGCCATGATGGCATTCCTACCTTCCCCCTTCTTGTTCCCCCTCCCTGCCTCTCTCCTCCCGCGCGCGGGCCCTCAAAACCAATCAGCTTGTTCCCCCTTCCCGCCTCTCTCTTCCGCGCGAGCGGGTCCCCAAAGCCAATCAGCAAACTCCACATATGCCTTTTTCAAAAGTTCTAACTGTCAACCAATCAGTTGCGCCCCACCCAAAACTTGTTTGTACCTGTCTATAAAAACCCTGCACCACCCCAGCCAGGTGTGCTCAGCTAGCAGGAGCTGCTGACCACCCGCAGGCGCGCGCTGACCACCCGCAGGCGCCTGCGTAACAATAAAGAACCTCTTGCTGATTGCATCCAGTGGCAGTGTTGGATTCTTGGGTAAGGGGATCCGCGGGTCTTTCAAAAGCCTTTCACCATGATTCTTGAATGAGATCTGAGACCACTGCTGGTACCTAACACTTCTTGGCACCTTGTCTGTTAGGTTCTTGGAAGAGGAGATGGCTATGGAGGTGAGTGGGAATGGGAGTGGGAGGATTTCTCCCTTCACTTCCCTTTTTGTGTTTTCAAATAATGGGTTTTGAGGGGGCGGGAAAGTTTAACCAGACCATTTATTTTCCATCTCCCATCGATAAAATGTTTACCACTCCACACTGGAAGAATTTATATTTTTCCTTTGAATCTCCAGGAAAATCTCCAAAACCCAGACCACCACCATGTGGATTCAGCCATCTTCTGATTCACCTCCAGATTGTCTCCTCCTAACTGCTCAAGCCAGTGGTTAAGGGCGAAATGTTCAATGCCCAAGCAATTAAGTGGGGAACACGTTTATCTAAGCAATTGCATGCAGCTCTCTATCTGCATACAGGGGGTCTCTCCCAAGCCTTTCCAACCTCAGCAAAAGAAGACAAAGCCCCAGCAGTCTGGGGTATATATCATTCATTCATTCCTGTGTTCAACACTCATGGCGGATCCCCACCAAGACAGTGGGAGAGCAAGGACTGGAGAAATCCTGGAAGCTGAAGTCTGAGGAGGATTTCAAATTCAAGTCAGAGATGAAAGAAACATCTGGACTTGGTCCTCAGGTACATGCAGTATTCTGAACTGAGGCTAGAACCAGAGACCATTCTAATGAAAGGCCTCTACAGGTGGGCTCCAACTCAGTTTCGTGTATATTCATTCATGAAATAGCTCTTTGGGTCAACATGCAGAAGAAAACCATTTCAGAAAACTGACAATGAGGAGAGTAAAGGGAAGCCAGAAGGCTTGTGAATGGGGAGAGAGGAGGAGCCAGGGCAGGAAACCAAGAATCCCTCCCTGCCCTCCTTGCTGCCAGGGAGGTCTGAGGGACTAGTTTCCACCTGGGATCCCAAGTCCAGAACAAAAGCAGCGGGGCCACGGCGGGGGAGGGAAGGGGGTCCTCAGCAGGGGCGCATGGGGCTGCGGAAAGATGGGGGCTAGCGTGCCTGCTGGCGGGGGGCACCTCGCAAGGCGCTGTCCCCAGCCCGACCCCATGAGGACCCGGGTTTGGCGCAGCGTCCGGGGTGGTCCCGGTGCCCTGGGGTTCGCGGGAGGCTGGGCCTCCACAACCCCCCTCTTCGCCCCCAGGTCGGGTCCGCGCTTTCTGCTCCAGGTGAGGGCGCGGCGCGGTGTCACTTTACCCCTGTGCAGAGGGTGGTCCGGAGAAGCCTTGGGGCGGGGAGGGGCAGCAGGCAGCAGGAGCGGGACAGCGGAGCCTCACATGGGAGCGTACGGGCGGCGAGTCCGGTGGGTCCTGCAGTCCCGACTGAGCCGCAGCACAGCACCGCGGCGCTGCCCGCCCCTCCTCCGCCAGCCCCTCCACCTCCTCCCAGACTCTCAGCCACATCCTCTGTGAGCTCACTTCCAGCTTAGGCAATTAGCAAAGCGCCTTCTCCCCGCCGCCCTCCACCCGCCCCCGCCCCCCTCCCTCCTGAGTCCTCCGCGAGCTCCCTTTTCCCTTTGGCAATTAGTAAAGCCCCTTCTCTGCCCTGCCCCCGCCCCCTCCCTCCTGAGGCCCCGCCCTGGCTGGGGCGCGGGGGAAGCCCCGGGGGCTGCAAGCTTGACCAGCGCTGGCGCTGGGCAGCCTCCTAGCCTGGCTCCTTGAGCGGGTGTCCACCCGCGGCCTGGCTGCAAAAAGATCATCAGTCCTGTTAACCCTGGCTGCACTCTCCCGTCAGTTTGCTGGCTTCCTGATTGCGCCCAAAGCCAGGAACCAGCTTCCCCAACACAGGCCTGGGCTGAGATGCCTGCCCAGGATCTGTTTGAGCAGTCTACTCATCTCCAGGCAGGGATGGCACTTCCACATGGATGTTTGGGTTTTTTTTATTGTTTTTTGGTCATTGGTTATTATTACATGACCTCCAGGGTAGGTGCTCCACAAAGGGAGTGAAAACAGGATGCATGATATACCCCTCACCTCCCATGCTGTCTTTCTCTTAAATAATAAGCACTGCTGAACTATCTTAGATTCTGTACCTTCTCTCCAGCCATGAACCTATCACTGTCTTTAACTCTTGAAAACTTCATTAGACAAATTAATGTGGTGAAGGAAGCAATATGAGAAAGCCTATTAATCTGATGAGCATGGAACTGAACAAACCCTATAGATACTTTCCCTTTGATTTCTAGCCTATCAATACCTACAGTGAGTCACATACACTCAAGATTATTGTTTTTATTGTATACTTCATATATTCATTGATTTTGGACTCGTTATCATTTCGTTGAAGTGTTAAACTATGGTAATAAACAAACTTTTAATTAACTTTTTCTCCTATGATACAAATATAACTTGCACTTGAGCTTTAGCTAATTTTATGTTCTAAAATTGCCAAAACAAAATGATCAAGGTTTCTAGATTATTTACTGTCTTTTCTACTATATAATATTGTTCTATCTCTTCTGTATAAAGAAAATGAATGCTTGGGGCTCTTGGGTGGCTCAGTGTGTTAAAGCCTCTGCCTTCTGCTCAGGTCATGATCCCAGAGTCCTGGGATAGAGCCCCACATCAGGCTCTCTGCTCAGCAGGGACCCTGCTTCCCTTCCTTTCTCTCTGCCTGCCTCTCTGTCTACTTGTGATCTCTGTCTGTCAAATAAATAAATAAAATCTTTAAAAAAAGAAAATGAATGCTTGATAACTAAATGAATGCTTTACTGAACAAATTAAATATGGCAATGGCATTTTATTTTATCATGCTTCACATATTAAACTATAATATTATATCACTAGTCTACAAATAATCTACTCGCATAGTCATTTGGAAGCTTTTAGCAAAAGAATTCTTCCTCCTGATTGTAGTATAAAAGCCACAGAAATATACAGAAGACTCCTAGGATAGAAAGTTAAATCCAGTTATCCGTGATGCCTTGAGTAGGACCTGACCTATGTATGTCCTGGGATGCACTAGTAACTGTTACATGTGATAGGATTATATTTAATATATACAGTTTCATTTACTTCACAAAGGACATATAAATTTGAGAATAAAATATTTGATGAATCTATAAAGTCTATATCTATTTGTAACTAATGTGGTAGAATTAAGATGTTAATTTGAAAAAAAATTCATTGAACACATACACATATTCAATTGTTTTTATATATATAAACAGCATTATTTATTTATGTAAATAAATGCATTGTCAGTAAAATCCATTTACTTATCAATCATAAGGGTAATTTTAAGTACTAAGAATAAGAAATATGTGAAAAGATAAGTGTTCAAGAGTGCAGTTTGTGGTAATTAATACAATATGATAGGCTCATAAAAATGATATATTACTTGAACTTAAAAGCTTCTATAATTAAGCGATGACCACTTGAAATTTGTAATTAGTCTTGCTGCAGTTTTTCCTTGCACTTATTGCCCTTCCCCAGAAGTTCATTAAGAATTTCTGTGAATGTCCTTATGTTTAATCTCATTCATAGATTCCACTGCTGCTCACAAAACAAAGCCAAAAAGAGAGGTAACTCTATGTGGCACTCCATCCACAAGCAATACATTCATAAATAATTAAAAAGCTCTCTACTTCATTTGTTACCCATTCAGCTGATAATTTAAATGAGTAACTGAGGCCATTTTATCAGCACTTTTAATAGAATGCGACTCAGAAACTTCACAGTGTTATTTAAGAAGAAATGCTCACGTGTTAAGGTTTTTATTTTTTTAAATCAACAAAATAATTTTCAAATATTAAAAGCAAATGTCTCCTTTTCCTCCAAGTTTCCTTGCTATGTCAAAGTTACAAATAAATACATTAAAATCGTATTTTGAGTAGTAGATAAAAACAAAAGTTTTGAAACTGTGGGTTCAGTGTCTGGGTTAACTTGTATAAATATCTGAACTCAATGTATTTAGACTTTATTAGATTTTTTTTAGACTATTTAAAAATACATGCTGAGATAATGACAACATTATTTTATTCATTTTAATAAATAAATTATTTTATTTAATTATGTTTAGATATTTATTTATTAAATTAATGATTTAATATTTAATAATCTAAATTTGAAATATTTTAAATTCTAAAAATATTTATTTAATTAAATTGATATATTTAATATAAATATTTAATAAATTATTTAATCATTATTATAATTATGCAATACATTATGTATTGTGTAATAATTGCATTTTAATAAATAAATAAATGTATTATTTACATTATTTTATTTTATTTTATTTTATTTTATTTACTTGACAAAGAGAGGGAGAACGCAAGCAAAGGGAGCTGCAGGCAGAAGGAGAGGGAGAAGTAGGCTCCCAGCTGAGTAGAAAGTTCAACCTGGGGTTCCATCCCACAACCCTGGGATCACCACCTGAGTCGAAGGCAGATGCTTAAGTGACTGAGCCATCCAGATGCCCAAGGCTTTGTATTCTTCGCTTCTAAATATTGATGCTCCTTCATCTCTGGAGTTAGTAAATTGATGTTGAGAATTCATATCAAAGAATTGATAGTAGCTGTTAAACAGAAACATGTAATTTAGGGGAAAAAAAAGAACAGAAGGAAGAGAAAGGCCAAAAGTCAAAAGCACATTAATATAAAATTTATTTATTTATTTATTTATTTATTTATTTTTAAATTTTTTTATTTTATTTTATTTATTTGACAGAGAGAGATTACAAGTAGGCAGAGAGGCAGGCAGAGAGAGAGAGAGGAGGAAGCAGGCTCCCTGCTGAGCAGAGAGCCCGATGCGGGACTCGATCCCAGGACCCTGAGATCATGACCTGAGAGAAGGCAGCGGCTTAACCCACTAAGCCACCCAGGCGCCCTAAAATTTAATTAGATAAAAAAGCTGATATTCCTGAATGGGGCTAATAAAAGAGCTGCAAAGAGCTGATAGGATTAGGAAAATTGTCCACTCCTGGTCATTTCATAATTTTAAACTATTCCTTATTAATAAATATACTTAGTTCCAGAAACACAAGCACATAAGAACATTTCCACCAAGTTTCCTCTAACAGCATTTACAAATTAGACGTTCAAACAATGCAGTTCATTACATGTTGCATCTGTATCTTAAAGTTTAAACACATTCTGTGACACATTTTCCAACAATTAAAATTAAAAAATATATATATACATATATATCTATGTATATATATATATATACCTTATCCCTAAATGGAAAAAATATATATATAGAGAGAGAAACCTTATCCCTAAATGAAACCTTTCTTTGTTTATTAGATTAAATAGGTAAATTAGCAACAACAACAAACAGCTAATATTATAGAGGTAGGAACAATTTACCTTTTCATTCATTGCTATTTTCTAAAAATTCCTATTTTATTTTTTTCTCAAGTCTGTCATAATAATTTTCTAAATCTCCTGCCTTATTCAATTTTTTTCTTTTAGTGGAAATCTCTATTTCATATTTATTTTCTCTTCCTCCACTCTTTGCTCTAATAATTCAATGTATTATTAGATTTTCTGTTTTTCTCTTTATCCAGATATATCTTTTCTTTCTTTCTTTCTTTTTTAAATAATTTGATTTGCTGGCATTTTACATCAGTACATGCTTTCTTATGGATGTTAGAAATGTCTGTGGAACTACTAGAAGAATAAACTTTTTTACCTTTAAGAAGTTTACAGTCTAGAGTGCCTGGGTGGCTCAGTTGGTTAAGTGTCTTCCTTCAGCTTAGGTCATGATGCCAGGGTACTAGGATCCAGTCCTGCATCAGCTGCCTGCTCAGCAAGGAGTCTGGTTCTTCCTCTCCCTCTGCCCCTCCCTCTCTCTCTCTAATAAATAAATAAAATCTTTAAAAAAAAGACTTACTGAAATCTGAGACTGAATTACTAAATTCAGTCTTAATAGAAGACAGCTAAACAAAGCAATAATCACAACTGGAAAATTTAGCGAGATCATGGTTTAACATTTTTGGTTGACACAGGACCTCTTTCAGTAACAACTTTCCCTAAATATCAATTTCTTTTTAAGGCAAAAAATTTTGACAAGAAATCCAGATCCTTCTGATCATTTTCATATCAATTTAAGGTGACATCCTCAGAGTATATAATCAAATATGTAATTATTCTATCTGTTGCCTTGTATATTGCCTGTATCTTTTTCAGACTCAAAGTTCCATTGAGGTAGAGTTTTTTTTTTTTTTTAAGCAGAGATTTTTAAAGTGTTTGATATATACAAGATGCTTAATAAGTGTTTACAAAGCCTATATATTACAGAAGCCTTAAACAGGCTTTAAAATAATGTAGGTGATATTAGTGGTCATATCAAACAATTTTTAGGTTTCAGTCATGTAAATAACTACATTTCTCAGAGACAGAGAAACATACAAATGGTCTGGGTCCAGTAGGATAATGCTAGCATGTGTTGTAAATTCTTTTATATGACCTTATTCTTGCAAGAATTGGTTATGTGGCAGAAAAAAAGGTATCACTATCTTATACTTTATTATTTAAAGAGATTTATGGAAGTCTTAATTTCTTACACTACCCCTTTCTTTCAGTGGACCCAATTTCCGTGGTAATGGTGAGAGGAAAGTAGGCAATTTAGGCAGCAGCAAAAATCTCCTACAAGGCACTATAAAATAAGGCTTGTTCTAGATCATGGGTCTGTCCAAAGGGGAATGTTAAGGGGTAGAATGGATGATGGATGCATTGTGGACTTATAACTTTAAGATTAATACTGTTATGCCCCAATAATGGGTCTATGATTAAAGGAGCGAGACTGATGTAAAGCAAAGGTCAAGCAAAGCTTTATTTCATGCCAAGCATCAAGAATCTAACCGAACGTTTGGGGCCACACCTCTTATGAGAGAAGGCAACCCTTTGCTGTTTCACAGTCTAGCTTTTAAGGGCAAAGGCCATGCAGTCAGGCCTGGCCACGCACAGGTGACCAATGAGATTTTAACACACACAGGAAACTGCACAGTGAGGCTAGATGACCAATTGAGGTTCAATTTACCCTAGTATAGACATTTGACCCAGCCTATTACACCTTGATTAGGATTAGTGCCAAAAAGGTTCCCAAAGGGCGGAGGAGTGGGGCATACTCCTTAGTATCTAGGGAGACAATATGCAAACACCGCCCCCCTCCCGCTGATTGATGTCTCCACCTGGCCTGACCCACCCTTGTATATGGGCTTTGTTACCTGGAGCTGATTTCCAGGACTTGTTTTTAAGTGAATCCCCTGGGGGAAGGGGAACAAGGACAGTTTAAGGGTTAACCTCAATGAAAGCCTCTTGCTAAAATATAAAAATATAAAATAGGTCCTTACATTACAACAACTCAGTAGGGAAAGTCCCAGTGTGGTGATAAAAGAAGTGAGGTAACTTGCATTGCACATTTTTTTTTAAAACGTGTAAGTTGTATTTTTCCGTGCCATTACATCATACTTTATCTTCATCTCTGTCTACTAGTTTAAAACTAGTTAAACAAACTCAACAATTTTTTAAAAAATATTTTATTTATTTATTTAAGAGCAAAAGCCAGAGAGAGAGAGAGAGAGAGAGCATGAGCAATATGGGGCTCGATGCCAGGACTCTTGAGATCCTGATCTGAGCCAAAGGCAGACACTTAACTGACTAAGCAAATGAGACTCCCACAAACTCAACAATTTTATAAAATTTTTATTTGTTGGGGTGCCTGGCTGGAACAGTCAGTAAAATATGTAAATCTTGATCGTGGGGTTGTACGTTTGAAATCCACCTTGGGTGTAGAGGTTTTATTTAAAAATAAAATCTTTAAAAATTTTTTTTCATTTTTTTATTTAAGCCATTGTATGGCAGTGTTGATTACTATATTGTACACCTGAAAGTAATATTAACCTTATTTTAACTAACTACAATTTAAATAAAAACTTTAAAAATAAAATAAAAATAATAATCATAAAAATAAAAAAGAGGAAAAATTATTTGGCAGGCAATTTTCTTAATTGCATTATTATTTATTATTATCATAGTCTGTGTGTGTCGGTGGGAAGTGGCTGGTATTACAGTGAGTTCCATATCTGTGTTACACTGAGGTCCATGTCTGTAGTCAGTCTTTTTTTTCTTTTAGTTTATTTTCAGGGATCCAAAATTCATTGTTTATGCACCACACCCAGTGCTTCATGTAATAAATTCCCTCCTTAATACCCACCACTGGGCTCACCCAACCACCTGCCACCCTCCTCTTCAAGACCCTCAGTTTGTTTCTCAGAGTCCACAGTCTCTCATGGTTTGTCTCTCCCTCCGATTTCCCCCAGCACACTTCTCTCCATCTCCCAGTGTCCTCCACGTTATTCCTTATGTATTGAGTCTTATAAAAACTTTTATTTCTTTCCCTATTCTGCTTTGCATATGCTTACCTTAGATGTTAAAATGTTATAAACCTCTCCTGCCTGGTCCATTTTCTCTCTCTTCTCTCATGATTTCTCATGCTCTCCCTGCCAACACCACATGCCTTACAATATCTGGATATGACTAATTTCTTCCTGAGCTACTTTATTCTACTCTGCCATATGGTTGCCCTTCCCTCTTCTGTACCATAACTTCTATCCCCTGCATTTGTGCTTTAACAATACCTAATTCTTTTCACTACATCTGTATCTTTGAGGTCAATACTCAGTAGTGCAATCGCTGGGTCATAGGCTAGCTCTATTTTACTGGAAAGAAGGGCCATATGCACCCCAGTGTTCATAGCAGCAATGTCCACTATAGCCATTCTGTTGAAAGAGTCAAGATCCCCTACAACAGACAAACGGATAAAGAAGATGTGATCCAAGGATACAATGGAATATCACTCAGCCATCAGAAAGGATGAATACCCAACTTTTGCATCAACATGGATGGGACTGTAGGAGATTATGTTAAGTGAAATAAGCCAAGCAGTGAAAGTCAATCATCATATGGTTTCACTTATTTGTGGAACCTAAGGAATAGCATGGAGGACATTAGGAGAAGGAAAGGAAAAATGAAGTGGGGGTATTGGAGGGGGAAATGAAACATGAAAAACTATGGACTCCAAGAAACAAACTGAGGGTTTTAAAGATGAGAAGGATGTGGGGATGGGTGAGCCTGGTGATGGGTATTAAGGAGGGCACATATTGCATGGGGCACTGGGTGTTTTACACAAACAATGAATCATGGAACACTACTTCAAAAACTAATGATGTATTGTATGGTAACTAACATAACATAATTTAAAAAAAAAAGGAGGGGGACAATACCTAACACTCAATCTTTGCTAGTTTCTTGTTTACCTCCTTTTAAGAGTAAGCTCATTAGTGTTTTTTTTTTTTTTTGGTTTTTTTTTTTTTTTGTCTCAACTTAAAGAAGAAAAATAATACACATTATTTTGAAAACTTTTTGAACAGTGTACAAACGTTAGTCAAGTCCACAATGTCTCATCTCTTCTTCCTCCTAACATGGCTAAGTTGAAAAACCCTTTATCTGGGAAAAGATCATTGTCCAGCCACCTTGTGTAAGATTTTGGCTTTAGGTTAGATTATCCTTTCTTTCCTTTTCTGAAAATAAGTTGAAAATATTAATAGCCTCAGTTTTTCTTCCAAAATATGACTGCTTCTTTACCAAGTGCAAAAGCAACCCATTTTGACCATAGTAAACAGCTTGGACCTACTTTTTTTGGCTCACTGTTTTAGTGAGACAAGTGGAGTGAAGATGACACACCATTTCCAAATGTATTAATAATTGGTAGACCATACTTCTAAATTGAAGATTTGTTGCCATTAAACTACGACCAGACTCGCTATAATTACAGAGGTAAATTCTTTATATTTACTATATTTGAAATTACCATATAATACCAAAATAAAATTATGATTATGTGAAGAGTCTGTAATATTAAGAAGATGACTTTGAAATGATTGCTTATCTAAATGAAATTTCCCATTTTATAATCTTGTATAAGCTTCCGTTGTCATTTCCTATTTAAAATCTATTAGAAGGCACTCTTATTTTCCCTTAAGTGGGAAGTCAAATGTGGAACAAATTCATCCCAAAGGAACTGATTCTATGTTCCACTGAAGACAAGGTGGCTTCCATGTGGCATTTTGCCTCTTGCATATTGTTCATCTCCTACAACAAATGGGGGTATGCTCTTTAGTAAACTAATTCAACTCAATTAGAGACATTGTCTTCAAGGGATAACATCATAGAGACTAGAATCAGAATCATACTTTTGGGAAAATTGGGCCCAGGATTTTTGTTTTGTTTTGTTTTGTTTTGTTTTAAGATTTTATTTATTTATTTGACAGACAGAGACCACAAGTAAGCAAATAGCGGGGGGGGGGGGGGGGAAGCAGGCTCCCTGCTGAACAGAGAGCCTGATGAAGAGCTCGATCCCAGGGCTCTGAGATCATGGCCTGAGCCGAAGGCAGAGGCTTAACCCACTGAGCTACACAGGTGCCCCTGGGCCCAGGTTTTGATGGCTTCTTTCCTCAATCTTATAAAACCTATTTGAACTCTACTGGATGCCAGAACTGCTTAAAAATATTTGGTCCCTTGTAATTTTAACCTTCCAGTATTCAATGCACCTGATCCATGTAATATCCTATAGTATTTTTGTCAAATGAAGACTCTCAAAGTGTGTTTCTTGGGAGACACTTTTCAATTGGTTGCTTACATTTCTGCATTTATTATTTGTTCTAGGCCATCCTTTGAAGATGGTTGTATTGAATAGACTTGGAAGACAGAAATAGTATCTTTTTTTTTAACTTAACCTGTTGTGTTTGCAAATATTATCTGCCTCTGTTTTGATTCTTCTTGTGGGAACTGAGGCTCAGAACTGATATATAACACCCATCCCTACACACACACAAACACACACACACACACACAAACACACACACACACACACACACAAATAATGTTAATATTCTGGCTACCTCTATTGCTGTGAATAATAAACTATATTATTTCTGAAACATGAGTCTGCGTCTTCTATCAACACCCAAGAAACTACGGCAGACTCATACACCAGCTTTCAAATAAGGGAAAATAATTTCAGATGCTTTATATTTTTTGATAGTGTTACCTACTTCTGAACATATGACTGAGCACATATAAAGCTGGAGCCATGACCATTTAGAGCTTCTTCTGTGGAAGAACTATGCATTCACTAGTAAACAATAGTAGTTTCATCATTTTTTTTTTTCCTCCTGGACACCATTTCCTCTCTCAAACTGTTGCTCAAATTGGATGGAGTCTAAGGTCCTTTGAGGAAATTTTTGTTTAATGATTCAAAATAAAATAGGAAGAGTCTAAAGTGCTAAAAATACTTCTAGATAAAAGGTATAAGATCATGCCAGAAAGGATAGTAATTTTATCTAACAACTGCCTGTTCACCCCTTTTTTGTTCATTAACTAATCTTCAAATTCCTGACTAAATCCCTTTTGTAAGCCAGAATGTGAGCTAAAAACTGGGATTTTAAAAAATGTTCATTTGAAATCCAGTTAGTTAACATATATGGTTGTATTAGATTCATGTGTACAATATAACATATAGCACTCAGTGCTCATCATGACAAGTGCTCTAATTAACCCCCATCACTTATTTAATCCATCACTCCTTTCAGATCCCGTCAAGTAACCATCAGTTTGTTCTCCGTAATGAAATGTCTGTTTCTTGCTTTGTTTCTCTTTCTATGTCTTATTATTTCCCCTTTGCTTGTTTGTTTTGTTTCTTTTATTCCATATATGAGTAAAGGTATTTGTCTTTCTCTGACTGACTTATTTCACTTTTAGCATTATACTGTCTAGTTCCAACCATGTTATTGCAAATGGCAAGATTTCAGTCTTTTTTATGGCAGAATAATATTCCATTGTATATACATACCACTTATTCTTTATTTATTCATCAATTGATGGATACTTGGGCGCTTTCCATATCTTAGCTTTATAAATAATGCTGCTATAAACATAGGGGTGCTAGCATCCCTTTGAATAAGTTTTCTTATATTCATTGGGTAAATACACACCAACAGGTTTGTTGGATCAAAAAGGACTTCTATTTTTAAATTTTATGGAAATTCCATACTGTTTTCAAATATGGCTGTATCAGTTTGCATCACCACCAACAGTTCACAATTGTTACTTTTTCTTTTTTTTTTTAAGATTTTATTCATTTGACAGAGAGAGATCACAAGTAGAGAGAGAGAGAGGAGGGAGCAGGCTCCATGCCTGGCAGAGAGCCCGATGTGGGACTTGATCCCAGGACCCTGAGATCATGGCCTGAGCTGAAGGCAGAGGCTTAACCCACTGAGCCACCCAGGCAGCCCCCACAAGTGTTACTTTTTCACATCCTCTCCAACACCTTTGGTTTCTTGTAGTGTTAATTTTAGCCATTCTGACAGGTGTGAGGTGGTATCTCTTTCTAGTTTTGCTTTGCAATTTCCTGATGATACATGATGATGGACATCTTTTCATGTATCTACTGAACATTTGAATGTGTTCTTTGGGGAAACACTTGTTCATGTCTTCTATCCATGTTTTTATTGGATTATTTGTTTTTGGATGTTGACTAAAAACTGGATATTAAGTAACACACAAGACAGGTTTCCTTGAGCTTAAATTTTATTTGCATGAGTATCATTAACAGGAAAAAATATGCATATGGGTATGTACAAGTGTGTTTATGTATACATCTATCTATCTATCCTCTATCCCATGTCTTCTAATTGTGGTAAATCCTGTAAGGTGGGGAATGGGATAGTCTGAAGAAATATGCTTCTGGATATGCTGGGTAAGCAAATTTAATTGCACTCAGATGCATTGGATATAAGTGAATCACTCAAATGAGTTATTTAATATTATATAGAAACAAATTAAAAGTTTATGTAGTTGAAAATAATAGGTAGTTAAAATAATTTTTTGTTTGTTTTTTTTGTGTCTTTTTTTGTTTATATATACTATGGTGTGAATGTTTATGTCTCCCAAAATCATATTATGAAATCTAACTCTGGAAGTGATAGTATTAAAACTTAGGGGCCTTTGGGAGGTGATTAGGTCATAAGTGGGATTACAGTCCTTTTAAAGGAGACCCCAGTGAGTTCTCTTGATTCATTCATCATGTACGTTTACAGTGAGAAGATAGCCATCTATGAGGAAGTGGGCTCTCCCTGGATCTGCCCATTCCTTAAACTTGAACTTCTCCATTCTAGAACTGTGAGAAATAAATTCCTGTTCTTTATAAGCTATTAAGTCTATATCATGTCCGTTATAGCAGCCTGCATGCAGAAGGACACTATGACCTAAAATGAGAGCAATAAATATAAAGTTTCAGTAAAGTCAGTTGGTACAATGTTTTTTTTTTTTTTAATTAGAGAAGACATGCTGCTTCATGTTAAACCTTGATATTGTATATGTTTCTTGAAGGGCCACTTCTTACTCCTTTGTGTGTTTTCCACAAAGTCCAGGATGATGCCTTACATAAAGGTAATATTTTATAAATACTGTTGGAAATATATACTTCTCTAAAATCTTATTTTGCCTACAGATTACTTGGATCCACTTTGCCTTGTGTAGAATATTTGAAATATATTAAGAACAGAATGTCTCTCTAAATAACATTTAGAATCATCATTAGTTTATGACTCCTGACTGATTTGTTTATGCAGTGATACTTACTGCAAGAACACTGAAGTTTGTAATATAATTTTGAATTAATCACCAAGCTAGTTTATTTTAACTTATGAAAAAATAATTTCTCATGTTGGTTTAATTCTGCTCTTATGTTATGGTCATGACATTTTCATTAAAATAAAGTAGAAAATAGAAGTAAATAATAAATGAAAAATAAAAATTAAAAAATAAAAAAATAAAAGCAAATCTCTTGTGAAATGTTAAACTTTTCTTACTTATTTTGTTTTGCTTTTCTTCTACCATGCTGGCAAAGCTGTATATTGCAGATAGGTACAATTTTCTAGGTGCTAGGTTTGTTACTTTTGCTAAAATTTTCAAAATATAAGGAGTTGAATAGTCATGGATTGTTTATTAAACTCCTTATCTACACATAAAAAATAAAACAATGATGGTGACCTGGGTATTTCTAAAATTGTATTCTGTTTTTCCATATTATGGTTTACAATGTAATTAATAAAGATTCTGCATATATTAACATCATCCCATTCTATCTCATCTGTATGTCCATACAGAGCATGTATGATTTCTATTCATTGCTATGTTGTGGTGAAGAGATTGTCTGAAGTAGCCTATATTTATGCAGGTAGATCTTAAGCTACGGTGCTCTTGTTTATTTGCTTGTTCGTGATCAGTATGTTTGAAAGATGGTAACTATTGCATCAGGTGTGACGATTAAAAAATATTATTGGTGCCTGATACACTGTGATAAAATAGGTAAATAGGTAAGTCAATTCATAATTTGTTAATTAAATTAGAAAAGAAATTCCTTTGGATTTGTTCTTTATTAAGAGTTTTTTTTTTTTAACGAATGCCTTTGGATGTTTTTTGTGTAATATATATCACATGCCTCAACCTTTAAATTTGAATGTAGAAAAGAGTTATCAGAATGAGCCTAGAAAATATTGTTATGGGGGCGCCTGGGTGGCTCAGTGGGTTAAGCCGCTGCCTTCGGCTCAGGTCATAATCTCAGAGTCCTGGGATTGAGTCCCACATTGGGCTCTCTGCTCAGCAGGGTGCCTGCTTCTTCCTCTCTCTCTGCCTGCCTCTCTGCCTACTTGTGATCTCTCTCTGTCAAATAAATAAATAAAATTAAAAAAAAAAGAAAACATTGTTTTGAAATATTTTTGTTCTGTTGTATTATGTTAACTTAGGAAATAATGGTAGTTATTTTTATTAGCATTTCCTACTTTCCACATGCCCTTACAGATGAGATATCATGTTTTTCCTACTCTTTTTATCGTGGTTGTTATATTCTTCATGATCAATAACAATCAATGAAAATTCCTAACATTAATTTTCTTTGGGAAAGTGATATTTTAGCAGGAATCCATGACCTAAAATTTTAGCTGTTGTTCTTCCAGGAGATGAGACTATCAATGTTCCCGAAATTTCAAGAAATAGAACTTATTAATTGTGTTGGTTGATGTTTATTGTCTCTGAACTTAGAGGTGCATAATTCAATTTAAAATTTATTTTGGGGGCGCCTGGGTGGCTCAGTGGGTTAAAGCCTCTGCCTTTGGCTCAGGTCATGATCCCAGGGTCCTGGGATCGAGCCCCGCATCGGGCTCTCTGCCTAGCAGGGAGCCTGCTTCCTCTTCCCTCTCTCTCTGCCTGCCTCTCTGCCTACTTGTGATCTCTATCTGTCAAATAAAATAAATAAAATCTTAAAAAAAACGGAGTGGACCTTATGGGGGTGCTTATCTGAAATTGAGGGACATTATAAAAAAATAAAAAATAAAATTTATTTTGAATTGAAAACAAGATCTTACTGAAGTTTAGGCATCCCACTTTATATCAGGCCTCCAGTACATTCTAATTTATTTATAGAAAATATCATAAACATGAATGACACTTTTCCTATTGCATTTATATGAAACTGCAATGACTCAAAGATGTCAGATCTGAAAAGCACTACCTTTCTATAATTTCTGTTTCTTAGGAGGAATGGATATACCATTTTAGCTCAATTATCCAACAGTATTCAAAACCACCATGAATTTTAAAACATAGTTATTACACCCTAAAAATCAAGTGTGAAAATGTATAAACAACCAAATCTCTATCTGTAAATGAAATACTCCCACACAGACGGGTTTTAAAACTTTCTAACTTAAGGAATTTGATAGCACAGACTCAGGGTAGTAGTTTCAGTGCCTACAGTATACTTTCAGGGAGAGAGTAATGTAAGCTCTGAGTCACTTTCTGCCTAGAGATGACCTAATAGTGGTTCTGGCATTGTTTGTTTGTTTTTGAAAATACGTTCCTGGGCGTCATTCAGAAAATGCAGAGTTTGGCATCTATATAAATTAAGGATGATCTTTTTGAACTTTTGTCTTTCATTACATCAAATTAACATAATTGTACAGAAATTCCACTAAATTAAGCATTGTTAGGAAATGTGTAAATTGGAGCTACTCAAATTAGTTGCTCTTTGAACTATGTGCTGTTGGTTCAGGATTAGATAAGGAGTTTGAAGGCAAACCTAAATCATTGCTTCCTTTTTTGAGAGATTCTCAGCATATTTTCTTAAAATTAGCTGAAATAAACAATGTGTTTAGTCGCAAAGTGATTTGCATTTTTGCACAAACTCCCTATCTCCTTGAGAATTATAACAGATATTTCATGAAACATCATTGATCTTTACTTTGTTACACTGCTGTAAAGTACATTTAGAGTTGCCAGTTAAAGGTGTTAGTGTTGAGATGAAATGTCATGCATTTTTCTTCACTTCCATGCAAATGAACACAGTAAATTATTAAGACACAATGAAGAAAAAAAAATTGACAATGAGTTCCAGATTTTAAAAATCACTTGCCATTCAATCCAAATTGTGAGTTTGATCAGTTACCGAACACTTTATAATGCACCCCCGGTAATTTTACAGAGATTACTTTTTTCTTACCAATTCTTGATTATTCTGTCTTGCAATGCAGAGAAAGCTAACTAATTTAAAATAAACTTCCGTTAATTTTGATTGTTATAAACTTAAAATTGATTAATTTCCATATAGAGAGTTTAAAATGTTCACAATTTACATTAAATATATATTCTGTGTATACCTTGGAAAAATTATACTGAAAATTGAAATTAAAATGATGTTGTATATAGCTGCAAGAAGCCGCCTGTCCCATTTCATCTTACTATATAAGTTGTGTCAGGTAATTTATAAAATCCCTGCTGCATAACAAATCTATTTTTTGTTGGAATGGGTAGTAATGTTTCTTCTTATTTCGAAATAAGAGTTGGTCTATGAGTGCCTCTGCAACTGTATTTTTCCTAAGTGGCTTCATGGTCCTGAACTGAGAAAGCTCAGAGCATTAAACATCAAAGTAATATATTTTGACACAATTAGACATCAAGGAAATGCAATTAAAATGACACTGAGAGGGCGCCTGGGTGGCTCAGTGGGTTAAGCCGCTGCCTTCGGCTCAGGTCATGATCTCAGGGTCCTGGGATCGAGTCCCGCATCGGGCTCTCTGCTCAGCAGGGAGCCTGCTTCCCCCTCTCTCTCTCTGCCTGCCTCTCCATCTACTTGTGATTTCTCTCTGTCAAATAAACAAATAAAATCTTTAAAAAAAATGACACTGAGATATCACTACACACTTACCAGAATGGCTAAAATAAAATATAATGACAAGCCCAAAAGAAAAAAATATACCATTTGATGATACACAATGGCAAGTTGTACCATAACTTAACCATCTCAGACTAGTGTAGTGTTAAATTTGTTTTTCTAAGCCATGTTTTGGGTCACTTACCACTTTTCAAGGATATAAAGTGCTATCATTTTACTTAAAACTGTGAAATTTGGTCAGATTTAAATTTCAATTTATGTTAAAACATTCTGTAAACTGTGTTAGACTTTGACATTTGTTCCCTCAGTTCAGTGAATAACACTATATCATATTCTGAAAAATACGCTAATTTTTATTTTGAAAAATATCCCTTTTTCCTCTTATGGTAATTATTAATATGAATTAATAGTAGAATTTGATATGGTCCAATATGACCATAAATACTTTATAGTATATTATCAAATTTAATAATGAATATAATGTACTTCTTTGGGCAATTTTTAAAGACCAGTCTACTCTTAAAACAAAAAAAATGGAGATGCACTTCTTTAGTTCACACAAATTTCATTTTATTATATATAACCTCAGATAAATTTCAACAAATCATAATTTATTAAAATCATGTCTACTTAAAAATCTCATAGAAGAGTTAAACCATCAAAAATAAAAATAAACACACACAACACACACACATCACCCATGTATTGGCAAATCACAATTGCTGTAACAATACATTAGGCATTCCACAGTTAAGGGCTATCAAAATTTCCATCAGTGACAAAAAGATTTGTATCCAAATGGACTGATTTTCCAGAATCCAAGAAAAAGTCTCCTAGGATTTATTTAAAGGTAAATATTTGAACAAATACTTCTTAAATTTAGGAAATTCAGAACATACGATTAAAGAATATTTGCAGTGCAGACTATATTCAATCCTTCCTTCAAAATGTGCCTTTGAGTACATAATTCTGTTTTCTCGATCTCAATTGAGCTGTCTTCCAAGGAAGTTTTCCAAAATGTGTGTCTCTGTGTGATAAATGTTCTAAGACCTAACATGCTTCATTGTATTTTTACTGTGCTCTCAAATTTAATCAATAATTTGGATTGATGTATAATACCTAGTTTCAAATATCTTTTCCATCTATAAAAACTCCCAGCTGTCTCTTTATATGCTATTACTATTGAGAATTGTGCTGTCAGTATTATTCTTGTACATTTTAGGTGATCTGTTCTTCTCTTGGGCATCATTTATGCTCTTCTCTGTTTTTGATATTCTTAAAACTCACCATAATGTATACGAGTGGTTTTTAGTGTGTGTAGTTTTTGTTTTGTTTTGTTTTGTTTCTGATATCTCGTGTTTGGCATCATTTTAAGTCTGGTATCTTTTATCTTTCTTTAATTCTCCAAAATTTATCTCAGTACTTATTTAAATATTTTCTTTATTTTTTTTTCTCTTCTGCTGTATTTGGGCAGAAGTCATTAATTTGTTTGTTTGTTTTTCCCAACTCATTTATTCATTTTACAGCTATATTCATCTTAGTCTCCATTTATTGTATTCTTTATTTCAACAATTTTCACTTAATTTATATTCACAGTATAGTATCTTTCTTTTCCTTGTATATGTATATCATTATTTTATCATATACTTTTAAGCTATTTTTAAAAATATTTTATTTATTTATTTGACAGTGAGAGATCACAAGTAGGCAGAGAGGTGGGCAGAAAGAGAGGAAGAGAAGCAGGCTACCTGCTGAGCAGAAAGCCTGATGTGGGGCTTGATCCCAGGACCCTGAGATCATGACCTGAACGGAAGGCAGCGGCTTAACCCACTGAGCCACCCAGGCGCTCCTTTTAAGCTATTTTTTAAAAGTACAGTCATTCTTTTTTTTTTTTTAAGATTTTATTTATTTATTTATTTGACAGAGAGAGAGATCACAAGTAGACAGAGGGCAGGCAGAGAGAGAGAGAGGGAAGCAGACTCCCTGCTGAGCAGAGAGCCTGATGCAGGACTTGATCCCAGGACCCTGAGATTATGACCTGAGCTGAAGGCAGTGGCTTAATCCACTGAGCCACCTAGGCGCCCCTAAGCTATTTTTTTAATTCCTGTTCCCATAACACTTGGATTGGCATATAAAGTTAACCACATCATATTTTTTAGGTAAGTAATTGTACTTTTTATGTGCATAGTTATTTTGGTCCATGAGTTCAGCTCTTCTTAGGATCATCAAATCTCTGTAAAGTCTGGGTATGCTAGGATTTTCTAAGCAACAATAAAATACATTGAAACCTGGTAGCTTAATTATAATAATGTTTTCTTTCTCAATCATTCACAATAGTATTCCATTCTGAGTAGCTTCCTTCTATTTTGCAGCTATAGTGTTTGGAAAAACTTGAATTATGATATTACTGTGATAATGTGAATTAGTCAGGGTTTTTCAGAGAATCGGGAAGAGAAAAAAAGGAAGATATTCTCCAGGGCCAACTCTAGAAGTGACTATTAAAACATCTGTCCAAATTCAATTGAACAAAACTCAGAAATGCCATCTCCAGTGAAATACAAAAAAGATTATATATAGTTCTGGGCACACACATCTCATTTGACCCAATGATGTATATCAATGAAAGACTGAAGGCCAATCACCACTCCATGGGAGAATTTAAAAATAAATTTACTAATGAGGCCAAGAATTCAGAATCACAAATACTTCAGAACTAATAAAAACTGCCTTCACTTGATGTTATTCTATAAGATAAATCCTACGGTCAAGTTTCAATTTTAAATTCTTAAATCCTTATGAAGAAGCATCATTTGGAGGGAGCAGTTTTCATAATTTATCATCCATCAGCCTTTTTTAAAAGATTTTATTTATTTATTGGACACAGAGAGAGAGAAAGAGAGCGAGAGAGAGAGATCACAAGTAAGCAGAGAGGCAGGCAAGCAGGGAGGGAAGCAGGCTTCCTTTTGAGCAGTGCCCGATGTGGGGCTGGATCCCAGGACCCAGAGACCATGACTTGAGATGAAGGCAGAGGCTTAACCCACCACCCACGTGATGAGAGAGCCACTCAGGTGCCCCTCATCCATCAGTCTTAATTGATTGGAGGAAAATGTGTGGAGGAATAATGCCTTAGGGAGCTAATCTCTCTAAAGAATTTTCAAGTCTTTACCCCTTCAAGGTTTTGTACAGTTCTGATAGCCTCTAAACATCCAGCGGATTTCTACAGTGACAGGCCTGTTAAAACCTGTCTTCAAACCAGGAATAGAGCTTGAAACATACCAGTCAAGGGCAACTTTGAGTATTTTAAGGCGTTTATCATCATTTCTTTGTTTTTGGTTAATATCTGAAATAGTTCCATATTACACTTGCATAATTTCTCCAGAGCTGACTTTGAAGGAGGCATTCAGTTCCAGCTAGTTCCATATTTTGGCAAGAACTATACTTCTATATTAAAAAAAAAACATATTTTAGGGCGCCTGGGTGGCTCAGTGGGTTAAAATCTCTGCCTTCGGCTCAGGTCATGATTCCAGGTTCCTGGGATTGAGTCCCGCAGTGGGCTCTCTTCTCAGCTGGGAGCATGCTTCCATTCCTCTCTCTCTGGCTGCCTCTCTGCCTTCCTATGATCTCTGTCAAGTAAATAAATAAAATTTAAAAAAAAACATATTTTATACCAGTTATTCATGTTTATTAACTAAGATATCACAATACAAATAATACAAACAGTTGCTCTTTATTAATACCTTCAACCAAGATCAAAAAATATGTCATATTTTCTCCAAAAATTTTATATCATCTGATAGGTCAGATATATATATAAAATTACATTTAAAGTTTAAAAAATATCAGCAAATATTTTCATTTAAATGCCAATTTGAAAAGAAATCTACTTTTCCAAACACGACTTTTTATCCTATTTATTTTGAATTTTGTCAACAACTGATAAAATGTTTAGCGAGACTATAAATGTTAGATCGAAAAAAATGATTAATAGATGTAGGTTCAAATTATTATGTTCCATTAAAAATGATTTAGTCTTTGATGAACATCTGTTTGGTAATATGTTGTATCCAGATATAGTAAATTAAAGACATATATAAAATTATAGGGAAATGACATCTTTCGTTCCATTATGAGTAGAGCTTTTAAAATGCTATTTGCCACAACCTGTCATCTTGTCATTATGTAGCATTATGTAGCAATTAAAAAATGTATACTCTTCACTTAGAAGTCTTTTGGAAATCTAAAATATGACTTTCTATGGTTTGTGTCTCCATATTGCTTTATTGCCAGTTAAAACAAATCCACATGCTTTGATTCAAAGGTAATAAATTCCTCTTATTTGGAAAAAGGATGTTTATTTTTGTTCTCTCACCCTTAGCAGGTGGTTTCATTTTAGCACACTTCAGAGTTATAATTTCATGCTTATTAAAAACATTTATTTTGATCTACATAGATGAATGAAACTTTTATTTTATTAAATTATTTGCCAAAAAATCTGTGAGTTTTTAAAATGTATTTCATTTGAAGGGTTATTTTAGAGCATTCAAAGAGGATCTAAGAGTGTGGTATTATGCAGTTTTTAAGTAGGTATGAAATGGTTAATTATAGGATTGTTTCTTTAGGCTTATGTATATTGTCCATTATATGCTATAAAATATTTTGAAAGTAAATTTAAAGTATGTTTTATGTAGTTTATTTTTTGGAAAAAATATTGAAATGACTTATGAAATTCAGTATACTCTCAACATTAATTTATTTTGAAATTTACCAGTTGTCTACTGAACTATTATATGGCAGATATTACTTCAGACTACACTGGTAAATGAAATACTTGGCTTTGTAGAACTTTTATTTTAATGGGTGAGACAACTCAAAGCTATAAACCTTAATAAAAATGGCATAGTGCATTCAAAAAGGAAGAGTACAATGGGGAAAAAGAAAAATTCAATCAGGGTGAGAAAAATCAAGGTTGCTAGGCAGGGGATGAGGAGTTAAATCTTTTAATAGAAAGATCAGGGTACTTACAATGAAGCTGACAATTGAACAAATGTATGGAAAGGTGATGAATTTGCGCAGAACTATCAGCAATAAGGTCACTCCAGACAAAGGAATTGGCTATCTTGAAGGCCATAAGGTTGGATCATGCCTGGCATATCTGAGGAATAGCAAGGAGGCCACTGTGAGTGACTGAAGAGTAGCAGGGAAAGAGGTCACAGAGGTTAAATGAGTGGCTAGATCATGTAAAAGCTTAGAAGTCATTGTAAAACTCTGGCTTTTATATTTGGAAACTTACTGTGTGATAGAATTTCTGCTAATAACTGAGAGTTCAATTGTCCATAAACTTTCAAGGATTCTTATTCTAGTAAGACAGAATAAAGAGAAAGAGTTCATATTTTCACATGGTGTAACAAATGCTCGGAGATCCAAGTGTAGGAAGCTATGGGAGCACAGAAGAAGGCACTAAAATCACACCATATATTTGATGACTGTGACTATATATAAATTTGTATTTTCTAGATTTTTTGTAGTCATGGAATCACACAGTATATACTATTCATTGCCTGGATTTTCTTTTCTCAGCATCATTACTTTGAGAATCTCCAATTGTCTTTGCTCTATTGATGGACATTGATGAACATTTCCACTGTTTTCAATTCTTAAAAATAAAGCTGATATGAAATTCACATACAAGTCCTTGTATGAACATAGGGTTTGTTTTTCTTGGTTAAATGCCTAGAATAAAATGGCTATTTGTGTAACTGCAACATATTTTTCATTTAAAAATTTTTGAAACTATTTTCCAAAGTGGTTGTATCATGATATATGCCAACAACAGTTTAGATTTTTTGTTGCTTCTCAATCTAGCTCAGACCAAGTACAATTAGCCTTTATAATTTTAGCCATTCTAATAGATATGTAAGCATGTCTCATTATGATTTTAATTTGTATTTCTTTAATGTTTAAATGTTGAGAAATTGGCCATGTGCTTATAAGCCATCCATATACTTTTGGTGACATGTCTCTTCCATTATTTCCTTCACATGTAAAATTGGATACTCTGTTTGGTTATTAGTAAGGTTTTTTATTTTTATTCATTTTTAAATAATCAGAGTACATGTCAATTATCAGATATTTAATTTGCAAATCCCTTCTCCATCTTTATGGTTTCTCAATGGAGCTTTGATAGCTGTGTCTTTCAAGAAATATGCTACTTCTTTCCTGGTACACGGAGGTATGACTAGAACATTATCAATGTTGACCTTTGCAAAGAAAATCATGGCTTAAGATATATGTAGTCTGCAGTTGTTGGGAGTGTTCACCATCCTTGCCTCTAACTCATCTCTCACTGCCCACACATTCAGGTATAGGGGAATATTGATTGACAAAATATTAATTGCCAAATAACACTAGTTAGAGAATAAGAAAAATGCAGGCACCTGATTATATAATATTCCTTAAATAAAATATGTTTTTATAAGTGCTATTGGAAGTAAATTCCTCAATACTTTAATCACACAGAATGATGGAATCCTAGATTTTTTTTTCTTGTATTTACTAAGAAAATGATCATGCCTCAAGTATATTAAAATGGAATAGGGAAAATTAAATATTGCTTTAAGTCGATTTGCGTGTGTTGTGCGTATGTGAGAGAGAAAGTGAGAGAGAAAGAGAAAGAGAGAAAAAGAGAAAGGGAAAGACAGAGAGGTGGCTGCAGTGAATTGATGAGTTGCAGGATAGATTTTAAAGTTTTTTCTTTTGCTTTCTACATTTCCTTTTCCTTAGGTTCAAGAGAACAATCAGTAATATCTCAGATGCCTGCTGGTAACATCAGCAGAAAGAGTTAGAGGTTCCTAGAAAATTAAAGAAGAGATATAGTTTTCCTGACATAAGAAAAGTCATTTTTTGTCCCCAGCTATTTTCAATGATCTATACCCCACCTGTGTACTTGCCCCAGCACACTTCTTCCAAAAATTCCTGGGAGGTTCTTACAAAGAAATGCAAAAACCTCACTCCTAAGGATTTTGAGGGAACAAGGCAATGGGAAAACTAACAGTCACCACCAGACCAGGAAATAGCCTAAGCTATTGAGACAATAAATCAGTGGTAAAACTCCTAGTGCTATTTCAAAAGCAATCAAGGCCTTGCATTCCTTGTCCCAGAAAATGAGCCCAAGACCCCATCTAGTTTCTATCTGCTCTTGAAGCCTGCAGAGTTCCTTTCCCTTGTCCAACAGTTACCTCTCCTTTATTCTAACGTTGAAGTTTCTGCCCTCGGTGGAATACAAGCTTCATTCAGGTGAACATGCAATACATATTGCACAAATACATATGTGGATGTGCATGCATCCACAACCTTATGACCAACCATACACGGGATAATAAAACTCTCCCTTCTGAGTATTCATCTTAAATACTAAATAAAAATCTCTCTCCTGTTCAAACAGTCAAGGCTTTGGAACTTATTCCCTGTGAACTCCTTGTATGTTGTAAACAAAGATTCCTTTGTTTGACAACTCCACCTGTGTCTGTGATTCACCAAAGACTGACCTCAGTTAGTTCAGTTACTGTAATGTAATATCAAGCATATCTAGTTAGTTGATCATTTTGTTCAAGTCTTACATATCTTACCAATATGATGACCATTTGTCTATGTAATCTTAAAATAAGGGTGTTGAAATTATTTTCCATTTGTCGTCCAAGGTAGAAGTTATGATTTTTGTTCTTAGTTTTTCCCTATATATCCCCAAATCTGTTGTTACGTATTAAAATTCAAGAATTATTATACTCCCGGGGCGCCTGGGTGGCTCAGTGGGTTAGGCCGCTGCCTTAGGCTCAGGTCATGATCTCAGGGTCCTGGGATCGAGTCCTGCATCGGGCTCTCTGCTCAGCAGGGAGCCTGCTTCCTCCTCTCTCTCTCTCTCTGCCTGCCTCTCTGCCTACTTGTGATCTCTCTCTGTCAAATAAATAAATAAAATCTTAAAAAAAAAAGAATTATTATACTCCCTGATGAATTCATCCTTTTACTCTTCTGTAATTTTGACTTGATCTTTATGTCTAATAATGAAATTTGCTTTAAAATCCCTTTTCATTATCTTGATATAACCACCAAAGTTATAGTGTGATTAGAGTTAATATAGCATATTTTTTCTTTTACTTTTTAAAGCACTTCTATATTGAATCCTGACAAAGAAACAAAACAACTTTTTAACTCTGGAAGCATCTTTCTAAATTATCTTTTTTTTTTTAATGAAGCAGTAGCAATTTTTGTTAAGGGACCTAAACTGAAAGTAGGTTTAGAAATTTATTTATTTTTTTATTTATTTAGTAAAAGATTTTATTTTATTTATTGACAGCAAGAGAGAGAGAGAGAGAGAGAAGAAGCACACAAACAGGGGGAATCATGTGCAAAGGGAGAGGAAGAAGCAAGCTCCTTGGGGTGCAAGTAGTCCCATGCAGGGCTGGATCCCTGTACACTGGAATCATGACCTCAGCCAAAGGCAAACATCTGCTTAAACAACTAAGTCATCCAGGCACCCCTAGAAAATTTAAAAAAAAAAAAAAGACCTTTTAAAAACATTTTGTTTCTTTCTTGTTTTTTTTTTAATATTTTATTTATTTGACAGACAGAGAGACAGGAAGAGGAACTATAAGCAGGGCAGAGGGAAAAGGAGAAGCAGGTTTCCCACTGAGCAGAGAGCCTGATGTGGGGCTCCATCCCAGGACCCTGGGATCATGACCTGAAAAGAAGGGACACTTCTTGGAGGAAGCCACCCAGACACCTCTTTTCTTTGTTTTTAATATATGGCAACTGATGCTTCCCAGCCACGAGGAGCATATTACCCATTGATTAAATCTCTGATAACAACCTATTTAAAAAGGTGTGTAAATATATACTTACTCAGATTTATACACTTTGTGTTTTCTTCATAGTTTGGGGCTGGACCCCATGGTCACAACACTGCTTCCAGTCTTTGCCTTCCCATCTTTTGATACCAGGTATTTGGTCAGCAAAGCAAATTAGTATCAAAATTAATAAGCCCTTGGCACCATATCTCTGGAGCAGGGCTTGCTCTTAGCCAAGGCCCAGAGCAGTTGACCTCCCCTCGCTAGTGCTATAGCCCCAAGGACTAGGTCCCTGCCACCAGAACTCAGTCTTACATGTTATGCTAAGCAGACAAAACCAAACCAGGAAAGCTCCAACAGCTTTCACTGGCCTGCCTCATCTCCAACTCTCTCGACGTCTAGGCAGTACCAGATGACAGGGAGGGGTCTTGGTCCAACATATGGGAGGGAAGGAAGTAGCCACGAGCAAGTACCTGCCTCTCTGTTCCTTTCTTTCATGAGCAGGTTGTAAGGAGGAGGAAGAGGAAGGGGAAGAGAGGTGAACTTCAAGGGGTGAAGGCCTCAGGTAGGCAGCTGGCTCCTGCCAGTAGGAAAGGGACAAAGGAGAAGGCAGTGAGTCTTGCAGGGAGGGTGGGGGGTAAGGGTTACAGCTTATGACGGAATCTGGACAGGAGTAATAGGGATACTAGTCATTTGAGTCCACCATTGGCAAGCTGGGCTGGGTGTCAGGGCAGATAGGCCTCCCTGGGCAACGGCACATGAGAGAAGGTGGAATTCTTCTCTGAGGAGCAGGTGAAGCTTTGGGTGTTGGGAAAGCATAGACAGTATTGTTCCAGGGCCAAGGACAGGTCCGGGTACTCCTGGTTGGAGGTCAAGGCCACAGTATGATCCAGGTCTTCTACCAGCAGCTTGAAGGTACCACATGCCAGCCACCCCTCATTATTGTGTATAACTCTCTGGTGCACTTATTGGCTTATCCATCAAATGACTCCTTCAGCAGCTTAAAAACCACCTCCACAGGCACTCCAGGATATGGGAGGCTTCCAGAGTGAAAATTTTGCACAGGATCACCCCCAAAAGACCAGAAGTCACTCTGGTGGATGTAGATCTGGTCAAACATGGCCTTAGGGACCATCCACTTCACAGGCAGTCCACTGTTGGTTCTCATTTTATAGTAACTGATGTGGTGATATCTCTGGCAAGGCTGAAGTCTGAGATCTTCATCATGTTGTCCTTTGTCACCAGCACTTCCCTGGTGGCCAGGTCTTGGTGTATGCACTTCTTGGAGGCAAGGTACTCCATGCCTCAGGCTACCTGGTAGGCAAAGAATACCGGGTGCTTGGAGGAGAGTTGCTCTGCTGCATTGTGGCTGATATTGTAACAGTACTCCAGGTCAGGAGGCCTCTGGGCCTGCAGGTACTCCTGTATGTTGTCTTTGGAGGCATATTCCATGATAGTGTACGAAGGACCATCCTGTGTGCAGGACCCAGCAGGTTTATGGTGTCCTTGTGCTGTCCAATCATCTTCATCATCTCCATTTCTGAGATTAGGTTTGACAGGTCTTTCTCTGCTGCATCTGACTTCAACATCTTCACAGACACTTTAGTCAAATGGTTGGATTTGTCTTTGTCCAGCCCAATGGCCTCCTCCAACACCACTTGCCCAAAGTAGGCCTCTCTTAGGGGTCTGCCTAAACTGCCTACAACCAGCCTGCCTCAAGGCAGTTATGAACTCTAGATTATCCTCAAAAACATTAAACCACAAGCTAAAAATTCTCTTCACTAGGTCTCTGTCGCAGGTCTAATTTTCTTATCTTTCATCATTTATCTTTTTCCTAATTCTTATTTTCAGTATAGTTTATTTGGCTTCCAGGTGTTTCCCCGGGTTTCTGTATGCTGTTTCATAGGGAAGAATTATCCTGTCATAAAATTATTTCTTGAGCATTCATTACATCTCTCAGTTAAAATGGGTTCTTTTATGGTTTTGATTCATTTGAGTTTTCTCAAAATGGGAAGAATTTTCAAAATGGTGTTTTCCTCAAGGTTCAGAGTATGTCTTAGCCTCATCTTTACTCTTTTTGAAATTCACTTTTCAAATTCTTGTCCCTCTTTTTATCTTTTTAAATTAAAATGTTTTATTTTTACTATTTTTTTATTTGAGTGTAGTTGATAGTCAGTGTTACATTGGTTTCAGGTTTTCAATATCTCCATACATTATTCTATGATCACTACAAATATAGCCGCCATCTGTCACCATATAACACTATTATAATATCATTGACTATATTCTCTACACTGTCCCATATCTCTTTTTAAAATCTCTGATTTTTATGTTTTCTGTTATTCCAGTTTTCGACCATCATTTTACTTGGTTACTTTAATAAAATATGCCTGATTACACACTCTATGCTGAAAACCATAGCATTTGATTTATAGTAGTCTTCTTCTTCTTCTTCTTCTTCTTCTTCTTCTTCTTCTTCTTCTTCTTCTTCTTCATTAACATATAATGTATTATTAGCCCCAGGGGTACAGGTCTGTGAATCACCAGGTTTACACACTTCACAGCACTCACCACAGCACATACCCTCCCCAATGTTCATAACCCCACCACCCTCTCCCTAACCTCCCCACCCCCCCCCGGCAACTCTCAGTTTGTTTTGTGAGATTAAGAGTCTCTTATGGTTTGTCTCCCTCCCGATCCCATCTTGTTTCATTTACTCTTTTCCTGTTCCCCAAACCCCCCACATTGCACCTCCATTTCCTCATATCAGGGAGATCATATGATAGTGACTTTCTCTGGTTGACTTATTTTGCTAAGCATAATACCCTCCAGTTCCATCCATGTCAACGCAAATGGCAAGATTTCATTTCTTTTGATGGCTGAGTAGTATTCCATTGTGTGTGTGTATATATATATATATATATATATATATATATATATATATATATATATTATTCATTTGTTGATGGACATCTATGTTCTTTCCATAGTTTGGCTATTGTGGATATTACTGCTATAAACATTTGGTGCACGTGCCCCTTTGGATCATATAGCAGTCTTCTTTACCTCTATCAGAACCCCAGGAAGCTTTATTTATTTATTTACTCACATAAACAGATGATCCAACACAACGTTTTTTGATGTTCAAATGTATTATAATGTCTTACCGCTTAACACTATGCTTACTGCTCTCTTTCACTGTCTGACTAAATCCTCATCATCACTATGCCATTTAATGAGAAAGAACATTTGAACTCAGAGTTCTCTCCATATCAGGGAATGAAGACTCCACCCTTCTGTTTGTGCAGGTAAAATAAATGTTGATGTCTGTCCTGCACATACCCCATCCTGTTCACCAGAATATTCACCATCAAAATATATACACAATGAAAACCATACCTCACCACTTCTATTACCACCCAGCATGCTAAAAACACCATCATATGTTCCTGAATTATTGACTTGATTGATAACCCCACTTCCACACAAACTGCACTCCTTTCTCCCTGCAAATTTATTTTGGTACAGCAATTTAACCTAAAAATCAAGTCAGATGATTTTATTCTGCTGTTGAGGGTCTTTTGGTATCTTCCCCTTTCATATTAAATAAAAACTGAAGGCGTTTTAATGTACTAGAAGGTCATACATCAATACGTTCTTCCTCTCTCCACCACTATGAACTCCTCATTGGCCTCCTTGCTTTTCCTCAAAAGTAACAGACAAGCTGTTCACACAAAGTCTATATACTTACTTGCTCTGCCTAGAGCAATCTTTTCCTTTAATATTTGTATAACACTCTCCTTCACTTCCTGGGTCTTTGTGCAAATAACATCTCATAAATGAGATATAACCACCCAACACAAAATAAAATTAACTTTCATCCCAGCATTCTCCAATGGCTTTTACCTTTCTTGTATTTCTTTGTATCACTTATCACCATCAACCATCAATCATTATTCTATTACTGGTTTATTTTCTTATTTGAGACAGAGAGAGAGAGAATTGGGAGGGTGCGCAGAGGAAGAAGAAAACACCCCACTGCCTAGAAAGCCTGCTGGGGAGTTACATCCCAGGACCCTGAGATCATGACCCAAGCCAAAGGCAGTCACTCAATGGACTGAGCCACCCAGGTGCCCCTCTATTATTGGTTTATTTCACTATTATATTTCAAAAGAATGTAAGCTCTTTGTGGTCAGGTATTTTATATGTTTTATTAATTGAAGTATTCTCAGAAAAGTAGCTGGCAGATTGTAAGGGCTCACTAAACTGTATTTTGTTGTTATTATTGGGCTCCTTTATGGGCTTTACCTCTTACGCTAGAAGTCTATCCTTCAGATGTAAGCGATAAGAATAGAGCCCTGCTGCCTGTTCAAATGTGTAAAAAGCCTGTATTAAGTGGATATTTTAAAAGCTAAATGAATGGCTTAATATTTGTATATAGGGGGAAAGGGAACATATTTTCCACAGTTTAGAAGTGGAGTTCTTTTATAGAGTTCTTGTACAAGCCTACACTATGGAACGATAATGGGCAGTTGTACATTACAATTATACAAACACTTTGGTAATTTATATCCTTTTTTAGTTATTCTTGACTGGATCATTTAATTCCTTAGGAGCATTATAGCATTTCAACTTTTCATGTTCAATAAACTTATTGGGGTTGCTACCTTTTTTATTCAAATGGAGAAATAGTCATGATTTAATCTAAATAAAGTGTTATTGATTGTGTTGTTTTCTAGGAATGAGTCGCACATGCTAGTTTAAAAGTTTTGTTAAAGTCCCAAGTCTGTCACTGATAAAAGCCTTTTGTAGATTAGTAACTTGATCAAAACGGAAAAGTTATGTAACACCAATTGTTATACTATCTTTGTTTCCATCTTGCATTGTAATAACACCCATCTTAACTCTATTTAAGACAAATCATTGCCAGATG
The DNA here is from genome assembly GCF_964662115.1 of Mustela nivalis. Classification (NCBI taxonomy): domain Eukaryota; kingdom Metazoa; phylum Chordata; class Mammalia; order Carnivora; family Mustelidae; genus Mustela; species Mustela nivalis. Next base: position 159,479 of record NW_028135722.1, on the reverse strand, counting down.
GATTTCTGGCATTGATTGCAGGATATGAAATCTAGTATAACTAAAAGTTTTTGGTTTTAGTAGCATATAAATCAATTTAGAAAAATATATGTATTTGAATATAAGATAAAGTTTTAAATTATTTGGCAATAGTAAACTAAACTTTTTTTTGTAAATTTTTATTTTCTAAAATTTCATTGAGCTCTCTTGCAATAAGAAACAAGTTACAAAAAATTAAGGTTTATTTACCCCAATTCAAAATTATTAGGAATATAATCATAGAGGTTGAAGTATTTAAAATATTGAACCCAAAATGTTTTATTAGGTAAATTCATGAATGCTGAGCATTCACTGTTAAAATATACTAATAACATTGATAGACTTGTAGAAGCCTAAAATCAAATATTTATTAAATATTTATATCCATATCTTTTCATAGCTTGGTAATTCATTTCTCTAGCATTAAATAATATTCCATTGTTTGCATGTACTACACTTTCTTTGACCTTTCACTTATGGAAGGATATCTTGGTTGCTTCCAAGCTTTTGTCAGTTATGAATAAAACTACTATAGACATCTTTGTGGGTATAGATTTCATCTTCTTTGGATAAATACCAAGAGCTGCTACTGCTGAATCATCTGGCAAGAATATGTTTAGTTATGTAAGAAACTGCCAAGTTGTTTTCCATTCTTTATTCTCAATACACATGGAAGAACATTCCTGTTGCTCCACATCCTCACCAACATTTCATGTTCTGTTGTCAGTGCTCTGGATTCTGGGTATGTACTGGTGTCTCTTTTTTGTTTTAATTTGCATTTTCCTGATGACCTTTGATGTGAAGCATCTTTTTATATGCTTATTTGCCATCTGTAATATTTTCTTTTGTGAGGTATCTGCTAAGGTCTTTGGCTCATTTTTAATCAGGTTTTTCCCCCATTGTTGAGTTTTAAGGGGTCTTTGTGTATTTTTGATTAACAGTCCTTTGCCAGATGTGTATTTTGCAAATTTTTTTTCATAGTCTGTGCTTTGCCTTTTCATTCTCTTGGCATTGTGTTTCACAGAGTAGACATTTTTAAATTCAGTGCTTGTGTTTTTTAGCTAAAGTTATTGCGAAAACCAAGGTCATTTAAATTTTCTTCTATATTACCTTCTACATGTTTCATGTTTAGGTTTATAATCCAATCTGAGTTCATTTTTGTGAAGAGTGTAGGATATCTGCCTGGATTTATTTTATTTTATATTTTTAGATTTAGCTTCACCATTGCTACAGAACCATTTGTTTAAAAGATTGTATTTTGCTCTCTTGTATTGCTTTTGCTTTTCTATTATATATAAAATATAATTGATAATATATATTCTGTTGCTTTAATCTAGTCTTTCTGTGGTATTACAATATCATGCTTACAATTATCGTTATGGTAAACTTTTTTTTAAGATTTTATTTATTTATTTGACAGAGAGAGAGATCACAAATGGGCAGAGAGACAGCCAGAGAGAGAGATGAGGAGAAGCAGGCTCCCTGCTGAGCAGAGAACCCAATGCGGGACTCGATCCCTGGCCCCTGGGATCATGACCTGAGCCGGAAGGCAGAGGCTTAACCCACTGAGCCACCCAGGTGCCCAATCGTTATGGTAAACTTTGAAGTCAGTCCTCAGTCTTTGTTCTCCTTCAACACTATGTTGACTATTGTGAGTCTTTGCCTCTCCATATAAACTTTAAAATAAGTTTGTTAATATTAAAAAAAAAGAACTTGCTGGTATGCATTAATTGTATAGATAAACTTGGAAACCAGTGACCTCTTGAGCTTAGCAGGAGATAGACCATGGACATCAGTTGTCACAGTGGTGCCTCTGGCAGAACCTATTGCAAATCCCTAGGCAAAATGACACCTCAAGGATCTGAGAGAATGTCTAAGAAGTACTTGATACATCCCTTGGGTATGGTTTATTGAAGTGTCCACCTGTCTGAAAGCTGGGGAATCTAGATAAGGGAGGGAAAATTAGTTATGATAAAACATATCAACAAACATCAATAAATTTTGTAAAACTAATTGTCATGGCTCATATACAATATGACCAACAGAGGGACCATCAGAAGGAAAGCATCAGTTATGTTTATTGTGAAATTTTTTATTCAAAATAAAGCAATGTGAGGGGAAGACACAATGAGAAAATTACCAGCTTTTAAATGGTAAACATCTTACAAAATGGAATAGGTTTTATATTCTAAGTAGTATATTGAAAAGTAAAACATTGGGGCGCCTGGGTTGCGCAGTGGGTTGGGCTGCTGCCTTCAGCTCGGGTCATGATCTCAGGGTCCTTGGATTGAGCCCCGCATCTGGCTCTCTGCTCCGCAGGGAGCCTGCTTCCCCCCCCCTCTCTCTCTGCCTGCCTCTCTGCCTACTTGTGATCTCTGTCTCTCAAATAAATATATAAAATCTTTAAAAAAAAAAAAGAGAAGTAAAACATTAAAAAATAAAATTTCAATGAAAAATTTATTTAATTTTAAAAAAAGGTTAAAAATAGCAGAACCATTTTTCTTATAACTGGAAAATACACTGTATATACATCTATCAAAATAACTTGTCATGGGGGAGCCTGGGTGGCTCAGTAGGTAAAAGCATCTGCCTTCGGCTCAGGTCATGATCCTAGGATCCTTGGATCGAGGCCCACATCGGGCTCTCAGCTCAGCAGGGAGCCTGCTTCCTCCTCTCTCTCTCTGCCTGACTCTGCCTAATTGTGATCTCTGTCAAATAAATAAATAAAAACTTTTATAATAAATATTTGAAAAAATAACTTGTCATGTGTGAAATCAGGAGCATATGGAAAAAAATAATATCTGAGGACAATACTTCTGCCATGTTTTGTGCCTTGCTAATATTTTTAAACAGTCAGGCAACTTTTAGCCTTATTGAAATACCTGCTAAGATACCTGCAGTGCCTTTTGGAGCCCTATGACTATAAAAATTAATTGCAAATATTCAAAATGTTTACTATGGTGTCACTATTTAGGGCCACCACCAAGTATGTTTCAGAAGTAAGCATAACTGTTACTCTTCCATAAGGCAAAAGGGCATATTTTCAGGAGTTCCATCTGCTGTACCAGGAGGTGAATCAAGTAATGATTTTTGTCTATAAAATAATTCACTTTTCAATCTAACATTCCTCATTCCACATTATAATAATAAAAACTAGGAGGAGACTAAAACAAACAAACAACTACAACTACAACAACCAGCTTTTCCCACAGTGGAAAAGTAAATATAACCTTAGGAGTAGCCTGAAATTTATTTTTAAATATTTTTAAGATAAACGTTTTTGTTAGAAAACCATATATTTTATATTACTAAGAAATAACAGGCAACGTTTTATGAACTTCTAAAAAGTCTAGTTACTTGTATTTATCTATTAACTCATCTCTTTATGAAGTAGAACATGATCACACCTCTTGTATCTACCCAAGTTTGTATGCTTTGGTTGTTTTATGTTTGCTATTTCCTTGCTTAATTTTTACAATATTTGATACATAATAGTATCTTTAAGTCCATCTATGGTTTCACAGAATTTGTTTGAACTTCATAAAAATGTACCATACTTTTTGCACTGTCCTTGTTTTACTTCTCTATTAGCTTTCCAAGTTTTATTCACTTTAGAGTGTGTAGCTATCATTTATTTTTACTCCTCCATAATGCTATGTTTACAAATTTGTATTTATCTGTACTTTTAAAAATATCTTAATTATATACCATTTCTCATCTCACGTAACACTCATGTTACTTCTACACTTATCAGATATTATGTAACGGAAAACCACAACTCAGCAACAATAGAACACCATTTTTCAAAATTAAATGGCTTACCAGAATTCTTTAATTCTATCCTTTATTTGTATTAGATGACCCTTTATTCTGGTATTTGGCATTGTTCATATGGAGGAAAGCTTATAAGTTGATATTCCATAAATAGAAGGATTTATTATGATTGATTAATTATTTTCATTTAGAATGCATAGAATATGGTTGATTTAATATTTCTTTCTTACTCTCTGCCTGGAACATAGTGCTATCTATACAATAGCCACTAAAATATTAAGTTAATTACCTAGACTTTAAACTGCATATTAATAGGAATAGCATACAGAACTCTTCTCAGATTGGGACACCTGGGTGGCTCAGTCAGTTAAACGCCTGAGCCTTTAGCTCGGGTCATGATCTTAGGGTCCTGGGACTCAGTTCTGCAACAGATTTCCTGCTTAGCCGGGAGTTTGCTTCTCCCTCATCCTGCTGCTCCCCCTGCTTGTGCTCTCTCTCACTCTCTCTCTTACAAATAAATAAAATTAAAAAAATAAATTCTTCTCAGATAGCTAATATAGAATATCGTCTTTGTATTCATCAAAGGGAAAGTGCCATATAATAATGAAATCCAGACTACTTCAAATTCACTTTTTAACCAGTAAGAAAGTACTGGAAACAAGCCAAAAATGTCTTCAATGAATTAAAGAAATAGATTGATTTTCAATATCTTAATGTTTCTACTGTTAAATTGCAAGATTTTTATACTAGATATCAGTGTAAATATTCATTATACAAGGATATTCTAAAAATAAACCCGAGAAAACTACTTGATATATATGATGACAAAAACGAGTTTGACCAATGTCAGTTTGGGTAAAATTTACAACACCTACCACCTGAAACTCTTGTTCTATATGGTGCCATCTTGTGATGCTGGGCAGCGGCAGTGAGCCACAGCTCCCAGTCAGCTAGAAGATTACAGGGGTGAACACCTGATATTCTTACAAGCATTCTATATATAGAATATATATATAGAATATATATATTCTTCTTTTTTTAATGTAATATTTAATAAATTGCATGTGATATTTGATACTTTGTTATAAAATAGGCTTTGCTTAAGATGATTTTGCCCAAATGCAGGCAAATGTAAGTGTTCTGAGTATGTTTAAATAAGCTTAAGGTAAGCTATGATATTTGATTGTTTAGGGGTATTAAATGCATTTTCAATTTTTTATGTGTTTCTCTGTACATAGCCCCCTTGTAAGCTGAGGAACATCTCTATATGTATATGTAGCCTTGGTATGGCTTACATATTATTGGCATGAAACATCTAGAACAGTACGTGTGCCATAGAATTGTCTACAACATCAAACAAGTTTCTTGAAAACTTGTGCCAAAGGGGTTATGTCTTTAAGGATTCTTATTTCAGAAGGGTTCTCTCAAACGTAAGATTTTTCAGAAGTTAAGTGAAAATCTGACCAAACTAAACATTTTTCCATTTTCCCTAGTGAGCAAAGATAGCTAAAATCTATCTGCCATTTTCAACACTGTACTCAACGATTGTAATTCTAATTTAAGAACAGATTATTTATATCAAAACCACATGTTGGCCTAATCTTATACAATATTCATAAGTCACACTCAGACCCTTGGACACTTTTATTTGTTGAGTCTATATGGTACTACGGACATTCATCTTTTTTGACCTCATAGCTTCATGTATGTCTATACTTTTGAAAATACATGCATCATAGTTCCATTGTAAAATGTCTGGGTTATAAAATGTGCTATGCTATCAAAATGGTAATAAGAACATACAAATGACCTGATGTAATGAACTGGACCAGATTGCCAGATATCACATTGCATACCAGAAAGATTCAGTGGTAAGTTTTAAAATGGCCAGCTATACACTGACTGAATTATAACTCATTTAGCTTCTTTCTTTGTGTACAGTATTATACATTAGTCAGTATTATAGTAGATAAGTACTTTGGACAGATGTAAATATGCTGTAATAAAAAATGTTTTTCTTCTTTCTTTTAGTCCTTTTTACTTGTAAGACTAGCCACAAATACCACGCCTCCCCCAAAATAATTTGCAATCCAAATTTATCTCTAAATGAATTTATTGCACAGAAAAATATGCATATATATATATATATATATATATATATATATATATATACACTTACAGAAGACATGTTCAAAAATAGTTACACAACAGCAGGGCCCTAAATGTAAGCAGTATAGTTGTTTTGTTTTGTTTTGTTTTGTTTTGTTTCTTTTAAAAAAAGAGGTTATGTGAAATATTAGGATTTTATTTCCAGGCGTAGTATTTCAAGACAGTTAACTACACCTATGGTGTCAACAGCCTCTTGTTGGCAGTATGATTTTATTGGCTCCATGGAATAACAGCAAGAATTTACTATTGCTTCTTTCTTTTATGACACACACAGAATAAAAAAATTGACACATTTGCTCAAGACCAACCAGAATCCTTTTAACCTATCAAAATTGATGGGAGGCCTTCACTGCCAAAGTCACTGCTGGGTTTTCACAATTCATTGCAGACAATGTGCTACTCCCATTATGATAAAGGAGAGAAGAGTCATAATCAGGGAAGAAAGCTAGATTAATACTTGTAATTATCATTGAATTATTTAGCCTGCTATAGGATTATTATTATTAGTGCCATTTGATAATTTTCTCTCATTATATTAAACACAACTGTGAGTAATTACCCTACCTAATATTTCTCTGTATTGGCTGACTAGCTAGCAAACATTCATGAAAATATCCATTAGCCACACATATAAAATGCTGCATTATGATGCTGTTGAATCAGAACATACCACTACCTGATCCTGTAGCTCTTTGAGGATTTGCAAATCAATTAATTCTATCTTTGTTGGATTCTTCCCATACAATTAGAAAATTTATAATCGAGTCCATGAACATTATTAGTTTTACCATTTTAAACCAGCAATCACACTTTGATTTTTACAACAAAAGCAGAAATATAAACACACACATTTGGATCAGTTTTCTCTTAGTCTGTCTGGACTTCAAAATCCTATTCCTCAAGATGATGCACACCAAAGTTCTGGATTAAACAAGAAATTAGATGGCACCTGAACACTTGGTTTAATATTCTCAAAAGGACTATGCAACTTCTTTCTTACATTAAGACATTGTTTTACAAAGATCCACACTTTTATAATGTTAGTATTTTTAATAATCAATAAAGTCAATTAATCATGATTAAAAATCAAACATAAAAATTTCTACTTTTTGCTTTTGCCCCCTCCATTTAGAACTTATTTATAGCCTGATAATTCAAAGGTCCCTATGTTTATGAAAATCTGGACAGAAATAGCTCTAAGATCCCATTCAGAACTTGATATTAATCTAAGTCTTTTGGCTCCATTTATCCTGAGAGCAAAGATTAGGACAAAGGATTTGAGTACTGTTAGTTTATCTGGGAGATTATCCAAGGTAGAAAAGAATGGGAAAGTGATACAGTGAAGAAGCAACTTTGTCAAAGAGGTACATTGTTGATATAATTGTTGTGGATAGAAAATGAAGGCTTGCTTTTACTGAAAGGTCCTGAGAAACTTCTTTAAGTTGTCCTCATGAAGACCTGAAAACTGACAATTTTACCTATGGTTCTTATTTCCACTTCACTGAGAGCTGTCCTCAGAGGACATTAACTCTCCTACACTTTTGGGTTGTGTTGGAGACATTCCAAAATGAGAGAGAGAACATGAGATCCTATCAGTGTTAAGTAACTGCAATTTCCCATGGAACTATCCACCACAGGTTTGGCTATAATCAGGAGTTGGGCCTTGATATCAGAGGGATTTGAGGCAGTATCATTTTAGGTTAATCATTATATCTGAAAATTCCAAAAACTTCAACTGATGAAACTTTGATTATAAACCTATAAATATAACAATAAATCTACAGTATTCAAATTATTTTCATAGAAATACACAAACAAAGCATCAATTGACTAATATTTAAATGTTACAAAATACTGAACTGAAAGAATTTGGTCATATAACAACGTGTAAGAAGTAGAACTTAGGTTTAGGTTAGAAGTCAGGATGCATTTGGGACTCAGTTAAGAAATTGAATGGAGGGACGCCTGGGTGGCTCAGTGGGTTAAGCCGCTGCCTTCGGCTCAGGTCATGATCCCAGGATCCTGGGACCGAGCCCCAAATCAGGCTCTCTGCTCAGCAGGGAGCCTGCTTCCTCCTCTCTCTCTGCCTGCCTCTCTGCCTGCTTTTCATCCCTCTCTGTCAAATAAATAAATAAAATCTTAAAAAGAAATTGAATGGATGTCTGACTATCTTATAGGTTTGCTAAAAATCAGTGACTTTGTGTTCACGTGTGGCTATGCAGGAATTTTTAACTTTCTCTAAGAAGTTATTAGATTTGATTATATAATGGCAGTAAAGAATGGGGAAAAGCAAAGTACAAACCCCATAAAGACAAAGACACTGAGTATGAGAAAAGAGTAATAGATAAGAAGAATCAATGCATTTGAGGAAAATGGGAATTGAAATACACAATGATTGTTGATTTTTTTAGATGGAGAAAACAAAACTAGCTTGCAAGAAGGAAATAACAGAAGACATGCTGTGATGTGATACAGAATCCTGGAAAAGGCAGTAACGTGGAATAAAGGAGTAGGGAGAGCATATCAGGTAATTTGGATAGGAAGGAGTTAGGAGATAATTGCTTGATAAATTTTATATGGCCCACTTAAATGCACAGATTTCTCTTCTTTAATTTATATGGAGAACAGGGTGTCCTTTCTCTTCCCTTTCAGAGCACCCGAGGTGTACTCTTTCAGACTGAAAACCTAAAAAGCTCAGGACTCAGTTGCTTAAGCACAGCTGAGAGGACATATTTCAATTAAGATTTACAGTTTGCTGTAGGTAGTAGACTGTCAAAAGTGGTTTAACCATATTTTTCATTTAACAAGAAGACTACAGAGAGTGTTTTCTGGTGTTGGTTCAGAGTCTTAAGAAAGTCAAGTGAACTATCTTAGAGGTTTTCATGGCTTTTCATTCACAGTTGCAAAAATGTAATGTGTTGGTTCAGAGTCTTAAGAAAGTCAAGTGAACTATCTTAGAGGTTTTCATGGCTTTTTATTCACAGTTGCAAAAATTGCTGTTGGAGTTCTCACTATTAAGCCCACATTTCTGGCAGAAAGATAGAGGTAAAAGAGAATGATATCTTGTACGACTGATACTTTGTCATAAGGTTACAATGTAACTAGAAAAGAGACAATAAAATATTTGATGTTGTTTTAAGTTTCCTTGTTGTCAATCCCTCAGTGCTTTCTGATATTAAAGGAAAGAGTAGATGGATATTGACCTGGCAACTATCAACACCTGTCAGTCTCTCTTGGATAACCAATATCTCTATAATCTCTTCTTCCCAGTAAAAAAAATAAAATATATTCATAACCCACACTGTGCCATCTCAAGTTACTGCACCAAGATAAAATTACAATGATTTTCAGTTGTTCCAAATGGACAGAATAACCTTCCTTATGATATCATGTCTTATAAGATAGATAATTGGCTTGCTACCAATATACCCAGATGTGACTGTGGAAGAGACAGGAAAAAAAATAATAATATTTATTTATTCCTTGGGTTGACCCTGTTTACACAGATGCATTACTATTAGAAAAGGTTGGTTTGGGACATTGGAATGAATTTACTTAATGGGTCTGTATGTAATTGGGTTGGAGGAAATTTTTAATTTCTACAAAAATTATTAGAATTCGATCTTATTCTCTTTTGTTGATTTTCACATGTTAACAAAGCCAACGTTTTTGTCTAGCAGACAAGATCTTAAATCCTAACAAAACTCAATTTTTTCCTTTTTTTTTAAAGTTTGAGAGCCTCATGTTCTCTCATGCTGCTTTAAATACAACTCAAAAAAACAAAAGGAGCTAAATGGGGCAGTAAGACCAGACTTTTTATTTTATTTTATTTATCTTATTTTTAATTAAAAAATTAAAGATTGTATTTATTTATTTGAGAGAGAGAGAGAGCATGAGTGGGGCAGGGGGATGTAGCTGCAGAGAGAGACTGAGAAATATACTCCCTAATGAGCAGGAAGCCCGAAATGGGGCTCGATCCCAGGATCCTGACTGAGATCATGACCAGAGACAAAGGCAGATACATGTGCAAAATCCCTTTTTTTCTGGGAAACAATACTTTACAAGATATGTTTGAAAAAGTACTGGGGAATCAACTTTAATCGGAGATACAAAAATTTAATTGACTTTTGTAAAGCTACAGGGATCCAAATGATGGGAATCCCAGCCCGTTTAGGTTGTGGACCACAGAGTATTCTTCTCTGTAATATTTTATTTTCTTCCATGTCTACTAACTCCAGTCCAAGTTCACTGATCTCTTTTTAGATAGTGCAAAACATGGCAAAGAATACCAAACAAGTGCCCAATATTCTACATTTATTACATCATTTCTAACATATAGAAGTGTGTTATCAAGGCTGGTTCTGTGAACGAACCTAGTTATGCTAAAGTGTGTTTTGTTCTCCAAGAAATTAAATGCATGGTTATCACACAATTATAAAATACTTGTGTCAAGAATTTTTATTCAAAAATTAATAAGAGAAGCAGATATTAAAACTAGTTCACATGGTTATTTGGGATATAAGCAGAGTTGTGCAGCAGAAGTGCTCTGGGCCCATAATTTGGGTTATAGAATTTATGTTTTCTAATGAAAAATCACTAACTTGCATTATTGTTAACAAGAATCCTGTGCATTACCATCAGTTTTCTCCATTATAACCTCTTGCTCTACAGTTTGTAAATAACTTTGTCAATAGCAAGCTAATAAACGGGGTGACTCCAATGGATTGAGATAATCTCTAGAGTTTCTGCTACATAATGAACAGGACTCCATTGAAAGGACACCTAAGAGTTTATTTTGCCCCAAAATTTGATCACTTTTTTCACTGTCCTTACCTATTTTCCAAACCTAGTCCTTTTGCTTCACCTTTCAGTCTACGGACAACCCTGTATCTGACTGACTTGTTAATTCTGGGAATGTCTTGCAGATTAATTTGCTTGCCCGAGGTGGTTCCTCTAATTGATGTCTAAGAACCCTAATTAGTTAAGAAAACTTTTTTTTTAACATTTTCATTGCTATTTATTATTATTATTATTATTGCTAATATCTCTATTATAAATAATTCACAAGGGCATCTTTCTGACAAAAGACAAAGAGCTGGCTACTAGTAGAAAAAGTACATTTGACTCTGTCAGTGAAAGTGGTAAAGGGATTTGAGAAAATAAGGCAAAGCAGTGGAATTATGTGTTAAAACTTTAAATATTATAGACACATTTACTTAATTTCTAATACTGTTGTTGCTTATAATTAAATAAGATGTTTTCCATGAACCACGCATTACAGCAAATATATTGTTTATACAGATTAAATTTTCATCAAAAGGGACGCCTGGGTGGCTCAGTTGGTTAAGCAGCTGCCTTTGGCTCAGGTCATGATCCCAGCATCCTGGGATCGAGTCCCGCATCGGGCTCCTTGCTCGGCCGGGAGCCTGCTTCTCCCTCTGCCTCTGCCTGCCATTCTGTCTGCCTGTGCTTGCTCTCTCGCCCACTCTCTCTGATAAAGAAATAAAATCTTAAAATAAATAAATAAATTTTCATCAAAAAATTGTAAGTGTATTTTATTGTAGGATATGATAAGCATTTTGCAGATGAGAAAAGTGAAATTTAGAAAAGTATGTCTTTTCAAATCCCTCATACAATATCTGGCCTAGATAGAAGGATATACTATCACAATTGAGGAAGATAATTGAGATTACTTAAAATGATAAACTTTACTGTATAGGATTTTTTACAAGTTTGCCACAGATTCAGATTCTTTTAAAATATATATCTATTTTGTGTAAAGAGAATGCACTGAGAAGTAAAAAGAAAGTGATATATCAGTGCTACCAACTAATGGCTATAATATCATCACCTTATTTATGAACAATGAAACAGTGTGCAATATTTAAATAAATTTAAATAAATTCCTATTTATTTTATATATTTATAAATTTAAATAAATTTCTATTTATTTATTATTAAAGAAATTCCTCTAACAAACAGTATGTTTTGAAGGTTGCTAGCAGGAAAGTGTTGTACGACATGGAAGTAATCAGAAAATGTGATCTAAAATTCTGCTTTCAAGGGCGCCTGGGTGGCTCAGTGGGTTAAAATTCTGCTTTCAAGAAGCTATCACAGTAAGTACTGAGCATTAGCTCTTATATGCTATGGATGAATAACTGAAATCTACATTTGAAACTAATGGTACACTATATGTTACCTAATTGAATTTTAAAAAGTTAATAAAAAAACCACTATTTTATAAAACAATATTCCCAACAGGCTCTTTTGCTTTAAAATACTCACTTTGTAATGAGAGTCATTACTTTTGTCTAGCCAATTCTTACAGCACTGTTTATCCCTTCCCTGCTTTATCCCTTCCCAGTATCAATAAAGGCTCACTTGGGTTACCTAGAAGCCATGAGAAAGCTTGTAATAGATCTGGCTGGTTTTCACCAGCAATTTGACCACCATGTGCACAGGGAAGTCTATTGATAAAGGCTTTATTGCAATAAGTTGCAAATACATGGATGATTTTGAATTCTCTTTCTTGAGGTCTTGTTTCATGATAATAAATTTAGGGTGGCTTATTGGAATGGATGTTATTAACATATCTTCATAGTTATAAGCACATGGAATTGTAAAATAGATGAACGAATGTGGCATTACTGACAACTGTCCTCATTTTGAAATCAAATTACAGTGTACTAAGATGAGGAAGCAAAGCAGATTTGGGATTATGAGTGAAATAATTTAAAAAAGTCTTGGGGTATGATCAGACTATTGGGTAATTCAGTAGAAAAATGTCAACTGATTGAGATTCTGTGTTCCCTGATTTCAGAGAGAAGTTAAGATAAATAAGTAACACGAGGAGACTAGGAAGCCAAACATAAGTGATAATTTTGTGCCAGGGTGTGTTTACATCTGTTTATCTTCTTGCTTTACCACTAAGGTTGCTCCTAGAGGAGAGTTTAAATATGTGTTGGAGCTAATCTCTGTGGATTACACAAGAAACCACATCCTACAGCTCTCCCTGAAACACCCCTTATGATTTCAATGTAATTTGGTTTTTGCATTTTTAGAAATAACAAAATACTTTGCAAACTCATCTACTTTATTACCATCACAAGTGAGTCAGCTGACTCCACATTTTAACACAGTGACAGTCACAGAGAATGGAGGAATGAGTAGAGTTATCAATATATGTGCTTTTAAGAAGTATGACAGGGTAGCAGCTATTTCCAGGAACCAAAACATGGGTCAGCAGCTGTGCAGGAAAAGTGATGGAATAAATGACTCATTTCAGAGGAGTTCTATAACATATTAGTTCTATAATGTATCTTCAGCCCCCAATTACCCGCTTTGATCTAAAGATAAGGATTTACAGTTAAGGTCCCATTTATGATTTGACTGGTGTGGTCTGAATCATTTTTACTATTGTTTTGACTATTACTTGAAACCTATAGTAGTACTTGGGATATGTGTTGTGTATTCTGTGAACATGTGCTATTTTTAGATTAGATAATTTCTGTCTCGAACCCCTGTTCATTTCTTTGTTTTTGTTTATTTGATAGTGGTTTCAGTAAATGGATATATCTGAAAAATTGCAAAGCCACTATTAAAACAAGTTATTATTATATATAGCATGGAATTGCACATTCCTCCTTTGAATCCGACAGAGCTTCACCATATCCTTAACAATTTGGGAAAAACATGCTATTATTTTTCTTTATAAAATTTCTCCTGTTAGGCTGTGATGGTTGTCATCAGCAGTAACTCCTCTGAAGGCTTTGTCAAAAGAGTTGAAAAAATTGGAAAGGTGTGTGAATGAAGCTGTTTGCTGAATATAAAGAAAAGAGCATTGAAGTACAATTCACACTCTTACTTCTCCTTCTATGCTTTCAGATGTTTGACATTTGAAAATTTTGCTTCTAGAAGAGATGCCCTATATAATTCTTACTTTAAGGAGCAAGTTGCTTTTATAATTTTTTATTATTCTACCATTCAAGTATTTCCATTTAAATTAAATTCAATACCATTTAAAAAAAATCAAAAGTGCAGCCAGTATTCAATTCCTGGGCTAAATAATTTTAGAAAGCTTTGTGTTATTGAACCTACAGGGTTTTTCTGTAGTTTTAACTCTTTCTTTCTGTGATTTTTCCCATTAGTCACGTAAGTGACTGCAATATAACAGACATTGAGGATAAAGAAGGACTGAATAGAACAATCCTTGGCCTCATGAAGTTGAGAATCTAGCAAGGGAGTCAAACAATTCAATCATTCAGTGACAATTTATTGAGTGCCTGGCCTAAAATGAGCACAACAAAACCCCAGGCCAGAGGAATCATTTTAATGGGAGAGATAGATAATAGGTAAGCCAACTTTAAAAAAAAAAATCGTACTGCTTTTTCTTTAATAGAGATGCATATTTGAACTAAATAAGCACATTTTTAAAAGAGCAGTGATTGAGAAGAGGTTTTTTAACTGAGTGGTCCGAAAGGGCCTCCCTGAAAAAGTCTGTTTTGAACAGATTTCTGAATAATATCAGCTAGGAAGCTGCGTAAAAATCTCAGGGATGGGTGATTTTTCCAGTCGAAAAACTGTAAAGGCTCCAAAGTCACAATAGAGCTATAAGTTTCTCTAATAAAGTAACTTCTGACAAAGAATGAGAAGAAATAACTAACCCAGGTTTGAAAGAAAAGGGACAGACTTTCTATGGAATTCATATTTAATTAAAGCTCTAAAGGACAAAAATACAATAGAGCAAAATTCTGGTCACGCTGATATACCTAACGAAAGTTCATAAACAAGGTGTGGGTAGCAAAGAGTGTGTGGGAATGTTGGTAAGAACAGTGGGGAAGAGTCATCCCTGAACATGTTCTTAAATGAAGCAATTCTTAGGTTGTATTAAAGGTTAAATTGGAGTTTGCCTAAGTGATTAGAGAAGGATGCCTCAGCTTATGGAAGTTCAAAGCCATAAAGATGTGATAAACTACTGCAGATATTTTCATGTATATTTGTTGTTGCTTCTAGTAATGGTGATCTAAAAACTCCTACTTAAGACAACTAAAAATCCAGACAAAATAGCTTTTAAAGTTAAAAATATCAGAATGATTATAAAAATAAGTGAGGGATTACTGGGCCAAAATACGAAATACAATGAGAGCCTAGAGATATATGCCCTGAAGCCATTTTAGCTATGAGAGCATTTGAAACTGCTAAAACACACTGAGCTGTGTTGTTCATAGACTCTTGATACTAGAGAAACAAATCCAGCAGCAATCAAATTTGAGGACTTTGGTACAACCCAAATTTAAGTTGAGATCCCCAAAGCACAAGGAGAAGCAGAAATAAGACTATAGCCTACCTTGCCTTCTGTGTAAACTGAGAAAGCCAATCACTGAATTTGGAGTATGATTGTCTTGTAGAGTCTCAGATATAAGAGAAAATCCTACCAAGGAGGACCATACCATTATTATAGCTCTTAATTATCCCTACTCAATAAGAGTTTCAAATATAATGTCTTGAACATAGCAAAATGTAACAAAGCACACAAAGAAAAACCATTAACAAGATTTGATAGACAAAATGGGATTAAGTATGATGTTAAAATGATCAATAAAGATTGTAAAATGGCTTGATTACTCTGCTCAAAGAAATGAGAGGGGAAGCAAATTGAACAAAAAGCTGACACTAAAAATGATATTGAGAAAGGTTTTATAAATGAACCAAATGGATACTCTAGAACTTTAAAGATATGACAGCTAATTTAAGATACCACAGGGGTGCCTGGGTGGCTCACTTAATTAAACCTCCAATTCTTTTTCCTTTTTTTTTAACACCTTAATTTTATTTTATCTCTTTCAATTTGGCTCAGGTCATGATGTCATGGTTGTGAAATAGAGCCCAGAGTTGGGCTCTGTGCTGAGCCTGGAGCCTGCTTAAGATTCTTTTCCCTTCTTTTTCTATCCCTCCCTGCACTCTCACTTGCTCACTCTCTCTTGCTTGCAAATAAATAGATAGATAGATAGATAATAGACAAAGCAAAATAAAAGCAGATTATGAAAATAAATATAAAGATTTTGAAATGAAAACAAGTTCAAAATAAAATAGAGAAGACCTACACAGCTAAAAGTTCATTCAGAAAATCTACTATTAAAGAAGTCAGAATGACACAGTGTTAAGATATCAAAAGATTTGAGCATGTACTTTACAGAAAGGGTAATCCAAATGGCCACTCATATATAAAAACTGTTTATCTTTATTATGAATCTGGAATTAAATTAAAATAAATTAAAAATAAATTAAAACCTAAAATGACATACTATTACACACTTACCATATTGGGCAACAGTAAAATTGCCTTGCAAGAATGTGAAAGAATGAAAGTGCCCATAATAAAAACATTTGAGGTAAGTTGGACAATATTTAGAAAACTTAAAAATAAAAATAAAAATTTGGTCCATTCCTAGAAATACAACATGGAACTAAATGAATATTTTCACCAGGATATGCAAACAGATGATTATAGCTATTTCTTTCATAACGGCAGATCAGTAGTGGTCTATTTGCACAATGTTACATTAAATAAGAGAGAATATTAACAAACTGGGAGGAGGGGCTAGGTTGTTATCAGAAACAGATCTTCTATGGTGCTGATTATGTTCTATTTCTCAAAATCTTTAAGTTAAAAAAGTTTTCAAATTTATATCTAGATAGATAGATGATAGATAGACAGATATCCCAGAAGCTGCAATGCTAGGCTAAGACCAGGCTTTAAAGGGCTTTTCTATACTCTACTAAATACTTGAAACCATTCATTATATCATAGCTCAGTGTTCAAATCTCCATTTGTTTCCTCAGGTTCCTAATATTTACCTTAAGGTGACCTGATTCAGACTTTTGATCACCTTTGTCTAAATATTTCTATTTTAACAAAGTGCTTTTTAACACTGAGAGACTAAAACTTAGAAAAATACTCTGATTGTTATCTCACTAGGGTGGAAAATATATAGTTACCCATTAACTAATGATATCCATGTCTACATTAGATCCGTGGCATTTTTAATTCTTGGGAGCTTTTGGTTAAATGAAATTTTTAAGCTTCCTTTAAAGGAAGCTTTAAGCCATCACCACATGAATAAAATTAAAGAACCAAATGAAAACAGGCCAAGTATTTACAGAGTAATAGAATGTGCAGTGGAAAGAGTACAATTCTGAAATCATAAAGCCTAAATTAGTGTGATGCATTTTTGCTACCCATGTAATCATAAACCAGTTATCTAAATGTGTTAGCCTCAGTTTTTTCACCCATGAAATGGTGATGATAATACTTATTATGCAGCGTTGTTGTGTGGATGTGATGAAGCATGGAGCATGAGAGTCTCATATTCCATGCTAAAATGATAGCTATTTTTATACTTATAATAATTCTAGTAATAGTAATTAAATTGTTCAAAATGGTAATATTCATTTATATTGAGGCATTGTATTGACTATTATTAGACACATTTACCAACATAAATTTCATTTTACTTTACCCCCTCTGAGGATATATATTCCCTAATTCAATATGAATCTCCTTATGAATAATAATTATCATAATAAATATGCTGATTTTTCTTCTATTTGTTTTTAAGGAGGTATCCTTTACTGTTGAACATAAAGAAACTTAAGCAAGTCTGTCTTATTCAAACTTTGCATGCTGCTTTCTTATGAAACTAGATTATAGAGTTGTATGAAATAAATTCATGCAGTTAAGACATTGATGTTTGGAACACTGGGTGGTCAGTTTAGTATTTCAAAAGAAGATTTTAAATTTAAACCTTAAAACTGAGCTCTTTCAGCCTTTTTTATAGACCATCCTTCATGCTTCATAAGTACTCCTCCATTGTAAACTAAGTAATAGTTTTTGTCACAGTGTATATAACAAAAATGGATTTTATATTCTATTATTTCAGAGTTAGTTGCAGTTTCTACTGCCTTACTTCCTTTTTTGAAAAATAGATTAATTCTACAAAAAGTTTTTTCCAGCTTTATTGAAAAAAATCGACATATTTGTAAATTTAAGAAATGATTTCTTATAACATTGCAAACTTTTAACATTGTGTAAATTTTGTACAATTTGATAAATTGGTATACATCTTTATTGCAATATAATCTACACAAAAATGTTAATACATCTACTATCTCGTATAGTTGCCACTGATTTTTATGCATGTATCGTAAGGAATTTTAAGATCTACTCTCTTAGCAACTTTTATGTATATAGTATAGTAGAGATAAACTTCAGAGGTCTTGTGGGTTTTGTTCCAGACTGCCTCAATAAAGTGATTATCTCAATAAACTAAGTCAAATTATTATATTTTTTGGTTTCCCAGTGCATATAAAAAATTATGTTTCCCAGTGCATATAAAAAATAAAAACTATACTGCACTGTTCAAAAGCATTAGGTTTTTAAAGAAAATCAATGTATATACCTTAAGTACACTAGTTCTGAGTTTTCAGTGGGTCATAATTACTGATCACAGATCACCATAACAAATACAATAATAATGAAAAAACTTGATATATTGCAAGAATTACCAACATGTGACAAAGAGACACAAAATGAACAAATGTTGTTAGAAAAATGGTGGCAGCAGACCTCTTTTATACAAGATTACTATAAACTTTCAACTTGTAAGAATGTGATATATGCAAAGTTTATTAAAGGGAAGCACAATAAATAAAAAGTATGTATATCTTATTAACTATGATCATCATGCTGTACATTAGATCCCCAGAACTTTTTCATATTATAGTTGCAAGTTTGCACCCTTGGACCACCTTACTCCACCCCAGGTTCACCCCTTGTCAACTCAACTCTAAGTTTCCATTAGTTTTCCTTTTCCTCAGATTCTGTATGTAAGGGATATCATAATACATAAATTAAAAAAATATATAAAATCTTTGAAATATTTCACTTAGAATAATACCTTCAAGATCCATCCATGCTGTTGTAAATGGCAGTATTTCTTAATTTTTCATGGTTAAGTAGTATTCCGTAGTATATATTTACCATACTTATTTTACTCATTCATCCATTAATGGATACTGAAGTTATTTCCATCTCTTGCTTAGAGTTAATAATTTTATAATAAACATAAGAGTGCAGATATGTCTTTGAACAGTGAACTTCGTTTTCTTTAGATAGATACCTAGAAGTGGGATTACTGAATCATATGGTAATTTTACTTTTAATATGAATAATCTCCATACTGTTTTCCATACAAATTTATATCTCTATTACAGTGCATAAGTTCCCCGTTTTCTCCAATATTTACCAAAATTGGTTAGTTTCAATTTTTTGGTAGTATATATTCTAATATCTTAATGCGTTTTTCAGAGGTAAACAACAACAACAACAACATAAGGACTTTGCCCTGAGATTTTTACGTTGAGCACTTTTTAATGCTCCTGTTGGTCATTTATATAACTTTTTTGAAAAAAAAGTCTATTGAGATCCTTTTGCTATTTTTTTAATCATATATTTTTTTTCTATTTGTATCTGTTGGTTATTAACCTCTTTTCAGATATAAGATTCGTAAGTATTTTCTTACATTCTGTGGATTGTGTTTTCATTCTCTCTCCCTTTTTTTTGGCAATGCAGAAACGTTAGTTTGATGTAATACCATTTATTTATTTTTGCTTTTTTTGCTTGTGTTTTTGGTCTGGTATCCAAAAAACTATTGGCAAGACCAATGTCAAGGAGAATTTTTCCTATGTTTTCCTTTAGGAAATTTAGTTTCATGCATCACCTTTAAGTCTTTAATCTATTTCAAGTTCAGACTTATGAGTGATATAAGGTTCCCTTTTCATACTGTTTATGTGACTATTCAGTTTTAAATATCATTTATTGAACAGGCTATCTTTCCCCATTACATATGTTGGCCCCTGTCAAATATTAGGTGACTGTATGAAAGGATTTATTTCTGGACTCTCAATTCTGTTCTACTTGTTTATTGGTCTGTTTTTATGCCAGTATACTTTATTGTTTTGAGCATGAGGGCTTTGTAGTATAGTTTCAAATCAAGAAGTGTAATCTCCCTTCTTCATTCTTTCTCAGAACT
Organism: Mustela nivalis; assembly: GCF_964662115.1. NCBI lineage: Eukaryota > Metazoa > Chordata > Mammalia > Carnivora > Mustelidae > Mustela > Mustela nivalis. The sequence goes on along the minus strand of NW_028135722.1, from coordinate 139,428 downwards.
GCTTTGATTATTTGTTGTCTTTCATGGTCTCATATAAACTTTAGGATTCTTTACTTACTTCTGTAAAACAATAATATTGGATTTTTTTTAAGATTTTTAATTTATTTATTTGACAGAGAGAGATGACAAGCAGGCAGAGAGGCAGGCAGAGAGAGAAGAGGAAGCAGGCTTCCTGCTGAGCAGAGAGCCTGATGCGGGGCTCGATCCCAGGACCCTGGGATCATGACCAGGTTCACCCCTTGTCAACTCAACTCTAAGTTTCCATTAGTTTTCCTTTTCCTCAGATTCTGTATGTAAGGGATATCATAATACATAAATTAAAAAAATATATAAAATCTTTGAAATATTTCTCCAAGCATAATACCCTCTAGTTCCATCCACGTCATCACAAATAGCAGGATTTCATTTCTTTTGATGGCTGCATAGTATTCCATTGAACATATATACCACATCTTATTTATTGATTCATCTGTTGAAGGACATTTAGTTTCTTTCCATAGTTTAACTATTGTGGACATTGCTGCTATAAACATTTGGGTGCATGTGCCCCTTCAGAATGCCACGTTTGTATCTGTAGGGTATATACCCAGTACTACAAGCACTGGGTCATAGGGTAGTTCTATTTTCAGCTTTTTGAGGCACGTCCACGCTGTTTTCCAGAGTGGTTGCACCAGCTTGCATTCCCACATACAGTGTAGGAGGGTTGCCCTTTTTCCACATCCTCGCCAGCATCTGTCATTGACGGACTTGTTCATTTTAGCCATTCTGAACGGTGTGAGGTGGTATCTCATTCTGGTTTTGATTTGTATTTCCCTGATGCCGAGTGATGTGGAGCATTTTTTCATGTGTCTGTTGGCCATTTGGATGTATTCTTTGCAGAAATGTCTGTTCATGTCCTCTGCCCATTTCTTCATTGGATTATTTGTTTTTAGGGTGTTGAGTTTGATAAGCTCTTTATAGATTTTGGATACTGGCCCTTTATCTGGTATGTCATTTGCAAATATCTTCTCCCAGATAACTTCTGACAGTGATCTTTTGGCTTTGTTAACTGTTTCCTTTGCAGTGCAAAAGCTTTTGGATCTGATGAAATCCCAATAGTTCATTCTTGCCCTTGCTTCCCTGGCCTTTCGCGATGTTCCTAGGAAGAAGTTGCTGCTGCTGAGGTCAAAGAAGTTGCTACCTGTTCTCTCCTCAAGGACTATGATGGATTCCTTTCTCACATTATGCTTCTTCATCCATTTCTAGTCGATTATAATGTATGGTGTTAGGATGGTCCAATTTCATTTTCTGCATGTGGCTGTTCAATTTTCCAGACCCCAAGGCCAATGGCTCCTTCTCTTCCCCAGGGACAGTGTGCTGTGCCTTCCCCACACTTGTTCCTGGGGAGCGCAGTGACAGACGTGTGCAACCATGCATCTCTCCCATGCAGAGGGGATGCCCAGGCAAAGAGGATTTCGCTCCATGCGGGTTTATTACACCGTGCTGTGGAGACTAGCTCCGGCAAGCAGCAGGCAGCATCCCACAGACCCGACTCTGATTTCCCAAAGAATGCTGTGCTTTCCCAGAGGGGATGCCCGGGCAAAGAGGCTTTCGCTCTATGCGGGTTTCTCCAAAAGTGCTGTGAATACTAGGCTAAGGCAAGCAACAAAAGCAGCCCACAGAACCGACTCTGATTTCCCAGCGACGGCCATGCTTTGCAGAGGTTTTCAGCTTGGCGCGAACCGCACTTCGCTACTGCTTCCTCAGCAAGGCTGTGGTCGTTTGCTCTGTCGCGGCAGGAAAGAAGAGCCGCGGGAGAGCTGGTGCCTCTTGGTCCTTGCTTTCCCGGGCTCCAAGTTCGCGCCCGGGGTTCACCTTGCTAAGCCGAACTAAGCAGACACAGTCACAACCCTGCAGCAGCGTGCGTGGCCTAGCATGGCACTCTATGCCTATTACCATCTCCTGGCGTAGGTAAGGCTTTGCCTTTTGCTCCGGCGCTCGGGCAGACTCAGGGTCTAGGCCAGTGCCTTCACCATAGGAGAGAGGAGGCGACAGGATTCCTGCACCGGGCCCGAGCACTGGGATGGGGAACAGTGGGGACTGTCTCCACTCTTTCCCCGGCACACCCCCTGCCACCCACAATGCTGCCATATCTTGATGGAAGACGGCATCTGACTGCACGTTTCTCCATGGGGTTGTTTCTGCGAGTTCCGGGTATGGCAACTGGTGGCAAGCCCAAGTCTGCCCTTGGGACAGGTGGCCAAAAAAATGCTTTCCCCTTGGGACCAGAGGCACAGGACAGGCCTGCCTTCTGCCTAGACTCCTTCCTCAGAGTGGAGCACGCACCCATGCCCTTGTCGTCCCCTCATGTCTCCTTAGCAGCCAGGCTTCAATCTCTCCGCACAGGGAGCAGAGGACACTTGTCTTCTCATGGCCTGCTATTCGTGCCTCGGCAGGCTATTCTGACTCCCGAGCGTTTCCAGACCCCTCGGCCAAGAGATCCTTCTCTTCCCCGGGGGCAGCGTGCTGTGCCTTCCCCAAAATTGCTCCTGGGGAGCGCGGTGACAGACGTGTGCATCCATGCTTCTCTCTCAGGCAGAGGGGATGCTAGGGCAAAGAGGATTTCGCTCCATGCGGGTATCTTACACCATGTTGCCGAGACTCGCTCAGGCAAGCAGCAGCAGCATCCCCAAACCCAACTCAGATTTCCCAATGAATGCTGTGCTTTCCTAAGGGAGAGGTCCAGGCAAAGAGGCTTTCGCTGTATGCGGGTTTCTCCCACCGCGAGACTGGGCTCAGGGAAGCAGCAGCAGGCCTGACAACATTTCTCAGCGAATGCTGTGCTTTCGCAGAGGCTTTGGTTGGAGCGAACCGCACTTCGCTGCTGCTTCCTCAGCAAGGCTTTGGTCGTTCGCTCTTTCGCAGCAGGGACGAAGAGCCGCGGGAGAGCTGGTGCCTCTTGGGCCTTGCTTTCGCGGGCTCCAAGTTCACGCCTGGGTTTCACTTTGCTAAGCCGAACTAGGCAGACACAGTCACAACCCTGCAGCAGCGTGCGTGGCCTAGCATGGCACTCTATGCCTAATTCCATCTCCTGGCCTAGGTAAGGCTTTGCCTTTTGCTCCGGCGCTCGGGCAGACTCGGGGTCTAGGCCAGTGACTTCACCACAGGAGAGAAGAGGCAACAGGATCCCTGCACACGGCCCGGGCACTGGGATGGGGAACTGTGGGGGACTGTCTCCACTCTTTCCCTGCCGCACCCCCTGTCTCCTACAATGCTGCCACATCTTGGTGGAAGATGGCATCTGACTGACCGTTTCTCCATGGGGTTGTTTCTGCAAGTTCCAGGTATGGCACCTGGTGGCAAGCCCAATTCTGCCCTTTGGACAGGTGGCTAAAGAGATGCTTTCCCCTTGGGACAAGAGGCACACGACAGGCCTGCCTTCTGCCCAGACTCCTTCCTCAGAGTGGAGCACGCGACCCTGCCTAGTCATCCCCTCATGTCTCCTTAGCAGCCAGGCTCCCATCTCTCCGCACAGGGAGCGGGTGACACATGTCTGGCCACCGGCCTGCATTTCGTGCCGCGGAAGGCTATCCTGTCCCGAGCGTTTCCCGACCCCAAGGCCAAGGGATCCTTCTCTTCCCCGGGGGCGGCGTGCTGTGCCTTCCCCACACTTGCTCCTGGGGAGCGTGGTGACAGACGTGAGCAACCATGCTTCTCTCTCAGGCAGAAAGGATGCTAGGGCAAAGAGGATTTCGCTCCATGCGGGTATCTTCCAACATGCTGCGGAGACTCGCTTAGGCAAGCAGCAGCAGCATCCCCAAACCCAACTCTGATTTCCCAACGAATGCTGTGCTTTCCAAGGGGCGATGCCAAGGCAAAGGGGCTTTCGCTGTATGCGGGTTTCTCCCACCGCGAGAATGGGCTCAGGCACGCAGCAGCAGCCCCCAAAACATTTCTCGGGGAATGCTGTCCTTTCGCATAGGCTTTGGTTTGGAGCAAACAGCACTTCGCCACTGCTTCCTCAGCAAGGCTTCTGTCGCGTCAGGGAAGAAGAGCTGCGGGAGAGCTGGTGCCTCTTGGGCCTTGCTTTCCCTGGCTCCATGTTCGCGTCCTGGGTTCACCCTGCCAGACCGAACTAAGCAGACACAGTCACAACCGTGCAGTAGCGCGCTTAGCCTAGGATGGCACTCCATGCACACTACCATCTCCCGGTGTAGGCATCGCTTGGCCTTTCACTCTGGCGCTCAGGCCGACTCGCGGACTAGGCCTGTGCTTTCCCCACAGGAAAGGAGAGGTGACAGGATCCCTGCACACCGCCCGTGCACTGAATAGGGAGCTTTGGGGGACTGTCACCACTCCTTCCCCTTAAAACCCGGGCCTCCTCCAAGCTTCTACATCCCGGAGGAAGACGGCATCTGATGGCCAGGTCCTTCTGGGAGTTGTTTCTCGAGTTTAGGGTAGGCGCCTGGTGGCAAGCTCATGGCTCCACCACGGTCAGGTGGCCAAGGAGCTGCTGTCTCCTTGGGCCCAAAGTCTCAGGACAGGCATGCTTTCTGCCCAGACTCCTTCCTCAGAGTGGAGCCCTTTCCCCTGCCCTAATCTCCCCCTCGTGTCTCCTTAGCAGCCCGGCTTCCTTCGCTCTGCAGTGACAGATGTGTCCCTTTCCTTAAGGCTCTTTCCACAGGCACCACCGCGCTTCTCTCTCAGGCAGAGCGGATGCCCAGGCAAAGAGGATTTCGCCCCATGCGGGTTTATTCCACCGTGCAGTGGAGACTAGCTCCGGCAAGCAGCAGGCAGCATCCCAAGACCCGACTCTGATTTCCCAGAGAATGCTGTGCTTTCCCAGAGGGGATGCCCCGGCAAAGAAGCTTTCACTCTATGCGGGTTTCTCCCATCGTGCTGCGAATACTAGGCTAAGGCAAGCAACAAAACTAGCCCACAGAACCGACTCTGATTTCCCAGCGACTGCTATGCTTTCGCAGAGGTTTTCTGCTTGGCGCAAACTGCACTTCGCTGCTGCTTCCTCAGCAAGGCTTTGGTCTTTCGCTCTGTCGCGGCAGGAAAGAAGAGCCGCGGGAGAGCTGGTGCCTCTTGGGCCTTGTTTTCCCGGGGTCCAAGTTCGCGCCCGGGGTTCACCTTGCTAAGCCAAACTAAGCAGACACAGTCACAACCCTGCAGCAGAGTGCGTGGCCTAGCATGACACTCTATGCCTATTACCATCTCCTAGCGTATGTAAGGCTTTGCCTTTTGCTCCGGCGCTCGGGCAGACTCGGGGTCAAGGCCAGTGCCTTGACCACAGGAGAGAGGAGGCGACAGGATCCCTGCACAGGGCCCGAGCACTGGGATGGGGAACGGTGGGGACTGTCTCCACTCTTTCCCCGGCACACCCCCGGCCACCCACAATGCTGCCATATCTTGGTGGAAGACGGCATCTGACTGCACGTTTCTCCATGGGGTTGTTTCTGCGAGTTCCGGGTATGGCACCTGGTGGCAAGCCCAAGTCTGCCCTTGGGACAGGTGGCTAAAGAGATGCTTTCCCCTTGGGACAAGAGGCACAGTCTGCCCAGACTCCTTCCTCAGAGTGGAGCACGCACCCATGCCCTTGTCTTCCCCTCATGTCTCCTTAGCAGCCAGGCTTCAATCTCTCCGCACAGGGAAGAGAGGACACTTGTCTTCTCATGGCCTGCTGTTCGTGCCTCGGCAGGCTATTCTGCTTCCCGAGCTTTTCCAGACCCCAAGGCCAAGGGATCCTTCTCTTCCCCGGGGGCGGCGTGCTTTGCCTTCCCCAAAATTGCTCCTGGGGAGCGCGGTGACAGACGTGAGCAACCATGCTTCTCTCTCAGGCAGAAAGGATGCTAGGGCAAAGAGGATTTCGCTCCATGCGGGTATCTTCCACCATGTTGCCGAGACTCGCTCAGGCAAGCAGCAGCAGCATCCCCAAACCCAACTCTGATTTCCCAACGAATGCTGTGCTTTCCTAAGGGAGAGGTCCAGGCAAAGAGGCTTTCGCTGTATGCGGGTTTCTCCCACCGCAAGACTGGGCTCAGGGAAACAGCAGCAGCCCGCACAACATTTCTCAGCGAATGCTGTGCTTTCGCAGAGGCTTTGGTTTGGAGCGAACAGCACTTCGCCGCTGCTTCCTCAGCAAAGCTTCAGTCGAGTCAGGGAAGAAGAGCTGCGGGAGAGCTGTTGCCTCTTGGGCCTTGCTTTCCCTGGGTCCATGTTCGCGCCCGGATTTCATTTTGCTAAGCCGAACTAGGCAGACACAGTCACAACCCTGCAGCAGCGTGCGTGGCCTAGCATGGCACTCTATTCCTAATTCCATCTCCTGCTCTGGTAAGGCTTTGCCTTTTGATCCGGTGCTCGGGCAGACTCGGGGTCAAGGCCAGTGCCTTCACCACAGGAGAGAGGAGGCAACAGGATCCCTGCACACGGCCCGGGCACTGGGATGGGGAACTGTGGGGCCTGTCTCCACTCCTTCCTCGCCGCACCCCCTGTCACCCACAATGCTGCCACATCTTGGTGGAAGATGGCATCTGACTGACCGTTTCTCCATGGGGTTGTTTCTGCAAGTTCCAGTTATGGCACCTGGTGGCAAGCCCAAGTCTGCCCTTGGGACAGGTGGCCAAGGAGATGCTGTCCCCTTGGTAACAGAGGCACAGGACAGGCCTGCCTTCTGCCCAGACTCCTTAGAGTGGAGCACGCGCCCCTGCCCTAGTCGTCCCCTCATGTCTCCTTAGCAGCCAGGCTTCCATCTCTCCGCACAGGGAGCGGGTGACACATGTCTGGCCACCAGCCTGCATTTCGTGCCGCGGCAGGCTATCCTGTTCCCGAGCGTTTCCCGACCCCAAGGCCAAGGGATCCTTCTCTTCCCCGGGGGCGGCGTGCTGTGCCTTCCCCACACTTGCTCCTGGGGAGCGTGGTTACAGACGTGAGCAACCATGCTTCCTCTCAAGCAGAAAGGATGCTAGGGTAAGAGGATTTCGCTCCATGCGGGTATCTTCCAACATGCTGCGGAGACTCGCTTAGGAAAGCAGCAGCAGCATCCCCAAACCCAACTCTGATTTCCCAACGAATGCTGTGCTTTCCAAGGGGAGATGCCCAGGCAAAGGGCTTTCGCTGTATGCGGGTTTCTCCCACCGCGAGAATGGGCTCAGGCACGCAGCAGCAGCCCCCAAAACATTTCTCGGGGAATGCTGTCCTTTCGCAGAGGCTTTGGTTTGGAGCAAACAGCCCTTCGCCACTGCTTCCTCAGCAAGGCTTCTGTCGCGTCTGGGAAGAAGAGCTGCGGGAGAGCTGGTGCCTCTTGGGCCTTGCTTTCCCTGGCTCCATGTTCGCGTCCTGGGTTCACCCTGCCAGGCCGAACTACGCAGACACAGTCGCAACCGTGCAGTAGCGCGCTTAGCCTAGGATGGCACTCCATGCACACTACCATCTCCCGGTGTAGGCATCGCTTGGCCTTTCACTCTGGCGCTCAGGCCGACTCGCGGACTAGGCCTGTGCTTTCCCCACAGGAAAGGAGAGGTGACAGGATCCCTGCACACCGCCCGTGCACTGAATAGGGAGCTTTGGGGGACTGTCACCCCTCCTTCCCCTTAAAACCCGGGCCTCCTCCAAGCTTCTACATCCCGGAGGAAGACGGCATCTGATGGCCAGGTCTTTCTGGGAGTTGTTTCTCGAGTTTAGGGTAGGCGCCTGGTGGCAAGCCCATGGCTCCACCACGGTCAGGTGGCCAAGGAGCTGCTGTCTCCTTGGAACCAAGGCTCAGGACAGGCAAGCTTTCTGCCCAGACTCCTTCCTCAGAGTGGAGCCCTTTCCCCTGCCCTAATCTTCCCCTCGTGTCTCCTTAGCAGCCCGGCTTCCTTCGCTCTGCAGGGACAGATGTGTCCCTTTCCTTAAGGTTCTTTCCACAGGCACCACCGCGCTTCACTCTCAGGCAGAGCGGAAGCCCAGGCATAGAGAATTTCGCCCCATGCGGGTTTATTCCACCGTGCAGGGGAGACTAGCTCCGGCAAGCAGCAGGCAGCATCCCACAGACCCGACTCTGATTTCCCAGAGAATGCTGTGCTTTCCCAGAGGGGATGCCCCGGCAAAGAAGCTTTCACTCTATGCGGGTTTCTCCCATCGTGCTGCGAATACTAGGCTAAGGCAAGCAACAAAACTAGCCCACAGAACCGACTCTGATTTCCCAGCGACTGCTATGCTTTCGCAGAGGTTTTCTGCTTGGCGCAAACTGCACTTCGCTGCTGCTTCCTCAGCAAGGCTTTGGTCTTTCGCTCTGTCGCGGCAGGAAAGAAGAGCCGCGGGAGAGCTGGTGCCTCTTGGGCCTTGTTTTCCCGGGGTCCAAGTTCGCGCCCGGGGTTCACCTTGCTAAGCCAAACTAAGCAGACACAGTCACAACCCTGCAGCAGAGTGCGTGGCCTAGCATGACACTCTATGCCTATTACCATCTCCTAGCGTATGTAAGGCTTTGCCTTTTGCTCCGGCGCTCGGGCAGACTCGGGGTCAAGGCCAGTGCCTTGACCACAGGAGAGAGGAGGCGACAGGATCCCTGCACAGGGCCCGAGCACTGGGATGGGGAACGGTGGGGACTGTCTCCACTCTTTCCCCGGCACACCCCCGGCCACCCACAATGCTGCCATATCTTGGTGGAAGACGGCATCTGACTGCACGTTTCTCCATGGGGTTGTTTCTGCGAGTTCCGGGTATGGCACCTGGTGGCAAGCCCAAGTCTGCCCTTGGGACAGGTGGCTAAAGAGATGCTTTCCCCTTGGGACAAGAGGCACAGTCTGCCCAGACTCCTTCCTCAGAGTGGAGCACGCACCCATGCCCTTGTCTTCCCCTCATGTCTCCTTAGCAGCCAGGCTTCAATCTCTCCGCACAGGGAAGAGAGGACACTTGTCTTCTCATGGCCTGCTGTTCGTGCCTCGGCAGGCTATTCTGCTTCCCGAGCTTTTCCAGACCCCAAGGCCAAGGGATCCTTCTCTTCCCCGGGGGCGGCGTGCTTTGCCTTCCCCAAAATTGCTCCTGGGGAGCGCGGTGACAGACGTGAGCAACCATGCTTCTCTCTCAGGCAGAAAGGATGCTAGGGCAAAGAGGATTTCGCTCCATGCGGGTATCTTCCACCATGTTGCCGAGACTCGCTCAGGCAAGCAGCAGCAGCATCCCCAAACCCAACTCTGATTTCCCAACGAATGCTGTGCTTTCCTAAGGGAGAGGTCCAGGAAAAGAGGCTTTCGCTGTATGCGGGTTTCTCCCACCGCAAGACTGGGCTCAGGGAAACAGCAGCAGCCCGCACAACATTTCTCAGCGAATGCTGTGCTTTCGCAGAGGCTTTGGTTTGGAGCGAACAGCACTTCGCCGCTGCTTCCTCAGCAATGCTTCAGTCGAGTCAGGGAAGAAGAGCTGCGGGAGAGCTGTTGCCTCTTGGGCCTTGCTTTCCCTGGGTCCATGTTCGCGCCCGGATTTCATTTTGCTAAGCCGAACTAGGCAGACACAGTCACAACCCTGCAGCAGCGTGCGTGGCCTAGCATGGCACTCTATTCCTAATTCCATCTCCTGCTCTGGTAAGGCTTTGCCTTTTGATCCGGTGCTCGGGCAGACTCGGGGTCAAGGCCAGTGCCTTCACCACAGGAGAGAGGAGGCAACAGGATCCCTGCACACGGCCCGGGCACTGGGATGGGGAACTGTGGGGCCTGTCTCCACTCCTTCCTCGCCGCACCCCCTGTCACCCACAATGCTGCCACATCTTGGTGGAAGATGGCATCTGACTGACCGTTTCTCCATGGGGTTGTTTCTGCAAGTTCCAGTTATGGCACCTGGTGGCTAGCCCAAGTCTGCCCTTGGGACAGGTGGCCAAGGAGATGCTGTCCCCTTGGTAACAGAGGCACAGGACAGGCCTGCCTTCTGCCCAGACTCCTTAGAGTGGAGCACGCGCCCCTGCCCTAGTCGTCCCCTCATGTCTCCTTAGCAGCCAGGCTTCCATCTCTCCGCACAGGGAGCGGGTGACACATGTCTGGCCACCAGCCTGCATTTCGTGCCGCGGCAGGCTATCCTGTTCCCGAGCGTTTCCCGACCCCAAGGCCAAGGGATCCTTCTCTTCCCCGGGGGCGGCGTGCTGTGCCTTCCCCACACTTGCTCCTGGGGAGCGTGGTTACAGACGTGAGCAACCATGCTTCCTCTCAAGCAGAAAGGATGCTAGGGTAAGAGGATTTCGCTCCATGCGGGTATCTTCCAACATGCTGCGGAGACTCGCTTAGGCAAGCAGCAGCAGCATCCCCAAACCCAACTCTGATTTCCCAACGAATGCTGTGCTTTCCAAGGGGAGATGCCCAGGCAAAGGGCTTTCGCTGTATGCGGGTTTCTCCCACCGCGAGAATGGGCTCAGGCACGCAGCAGCAGCCCCCAAAACATTTCTCGGGGAATGCTGTCCTTTCGCAGAGGCTTTGGTTTGGAGCAAACAGCCCTTCGCCACTGCTTCCTCAGCAAGGCTTCTGTCGCGTCTGGGAAGAAGAGCTGCGGGAGAGCTGGTGCCTCTTGGGCCTTGCTTTCCCTGGCTCCATGTTCGCGTCCTGGGTTCACCCTGCCAGGCCGAACTACGCAGACACAGTCGCAACCGTGCAGTAGCGCGCTTAGCCTAGGATGGCACTCCATGCACACTACCATCTCCCGGTGTAGGCATCGCTTGGCCTTTCACTCTGGCGCTCAGGCCGACTCGCGGACTAGGCCTGTGCTTTCCCCACAGGAAAGGAGAGGTGACAGGATCCCTGCACACCGCCCGTGCACTGAATAGGGAGCTTTGGGGGACTGTCACCCCTCCTTCCCCTTAAAACCCGGGCCTCCTCCAAGCTTCTACATCCCGGAGGAAGACGGCATCTGATGGCCAGGTCTTTCTGGGAGTTGTTTCTCGAGTTTAGGGTAGGCGCCTGGTGGCAAGCCCATGGCTCCACCACGGTCAGGTGGCCAAGGAACTGCTGTCTCCTTGGGCCCAAAGGCTCAGGACAGGCAGGCTTTCTGCCCAGACTCCTTCCTCAGAGTGGAGCCCTTTCCCCTGCCCTAATCTTCCCCTCGTGTCTCCTTAGCAGCCCGGCTTCCTTCGCTCTGCAGGGACAGATGTGTCCCTTTCCTTAAGGTTCTTTCCACAGGCACCACCGCGCTTCTCTCTCAGGCAGAGCGGAAGCCCAGGCATAGAGAATTTCGCCCCATGCGGGTTTATTCCACCGTGCAGGGGAGACTAGCTCCGGCAAGCAGCAGGCAGCATCCCACAGACCCGACTCTGATTTCCCAGAGAATGCTGTGCTTTCCCAGAGGGGATGCCCCGGACAAGAAGCTTTCGCTCTATGCGGGTTTTTCCCATTGTGCTGCGAATACTAGGCTAAGGCAAGCAACAAAAGCAGCCCACAGAACCGACTCTGATTTCCCAGCGACTGCTATGCTTTCGCAGAGGTTTTCAGCTTGGCGCAAACCGCACTTCGCTGCTGCTTCCTCAGCAAGGCTTTGGTCGTTCGCTCTGTCGCGGCTGGAAAGAAGAGCCACGGGAGAGCTGGTGCCTCTTGGGCCTTGTTTTCCCGGGCTCCAAGTTCGCGCCCGGGGTTCACCTTGCTAAGCCGATCTAAGCAGTCACAGTCACAACCCTGCAGCAGCGTGCGTGGCCTAGCATAACACTCTATGGCTATTACCATCTCCTGGCGTAGGTAAGGCTTTGCCTTTTGCTCCGGCGCTCGGGCAGACTCGGGGTCAAGGCCAGTGCCTTCACCACAGGAGAGAGGAGGCAACAGGATCCCTGCACAAGGCCCGAGCACTGGGATGGGGAACAGTGGGGACTTTCTCCACTCTTTCCCCGGCACACCCCGGCCACCCACAATGCTGCCACATCTTGGTGGAAGACGGCATCTGACTGCACGTTTCTCCATGGGGTTGTTTCTGCGAGTTCCGGGTATGGCACCTGGTGGCAAGCCCAAGTCTGCCCTTGGGACAGGTGGCCAAGGAGATGCTGTCCCCTTGGTAACAGAGGCACAGGACAGGCCTGCCTTCTGCCCAGACTCCTTAGAGTGGAGCACGCGCCCCTGCCCTAGTCGTCCCCTCATGTCTCCTTAGCAGCCAGGCTTCCATCTCTCCGCACAGGGAGCGGGTGACACATGTCTGGCCACCGGCCTGCATTTCGTGCCGCGGCAGGCTATCCTGTTCCCGAGCGTTTCCCGACCCCAAGGCCAAGGGATCCTTCTCTTCCCCGGGGGCGGCGTGCTGTGCCTTCCCCACACTTGCTCCTGGGGAGCGTGGTGACAGACGTGAGCAACCATGCTTCTCTCTCAGGCAGAAAGGATGCTAGGGCAAAGAGGATTTCGCTCCATGCGGGTGTCTTTCAACATGCTGCGGAGACTCGCTTAGGCAAGCAGCAGCAGCATCCCCAAACCCAACTCTGATTTCCCAAAGAATGCTGTGCTTTCCATGGGGAGATGCCAAGGCAAAGGGGCTTTCGCTGTATGCGGGTTTCTCCCACCGCGAGAATGGGCTCAGGCACGCAGCAGCAGCCCCCAAAACATTTCTCGGGGAATGCTGTCCTTTCGCAGAGGCTTTGGTTTGGAGCAAACAGCCCTTCGCCACTGCTTCCTCAGCAAGGCTTCTGTCGCGTCTGGGAAGAAGAGCTGCGGGAGAGCTGGTGCCTCTTGGGCCTTGCTTTCCCTGGCTCCATGCTCGCGTCCTGGGTTCACCCTGCCAGGCCGAACTACGCAGACACAGTCACAACCGTGCAGTAGCGCGCTTAGCCTAGGATGGCACTCCGTGCACACTACCATCTCCCGGTGTAGGCATCGCTTGGCCTTTCACTCTGGCGCTCAGGCCGACTCGCGGACTAGGCCTGTGCTTTCCCCACAGGAAAGGAGAGGTGACAGGATCCCTGCACACCGCCCGTGCACTGAATAGGGAGCTTTGGGGGACTGTCACCACTCCTTCCCCTTAAAACCCGGGCCTCCTCCAAGCTTCTACATCCCGGAGGAAGACGGCATCTGATGGCCAGGTCTTTCTGGGAGTTGTTTCTCGAGTTTAGGGTAGGCACCTGGTGGCAAGCCCATGACTCCACCACGGTCAGGTGGCCAAGGAGCTGCTGTCTCCTTGGGCCCAAAGGCTCAGGACAGGCAAGCTTTCTGCCCAGACTCCTTCCTCAGAGTGGAGCCCTTTCCCCTGCCCTAATCTTCCCCTCGTGTCTCCTTAGCAGCCCGGCTTCCTTCGCTCTGCAGGGACAGATGTGTCCCTTTCCTTAAGGCTCTTTCCACAGGCACCACCGCGCTTCTCTCTCAGGCAGAGCGGAAGCCCAGGCAAAGAGAATTTCGCCCCATGCGGGTTTATTCCACCGTGCAGGGGAGACTAGCTCCGGCAAGCAGCAGGCAGCATCCCACAGACCCGACTCTGATTTCCCAGAGAATGCTGTGCTTTCCCAGAGGGGATGCCCCGGACAAGAAGCTTTCGCTCTATGCGGATTTTTCCCATTGTGCTGCGAATACTAGGCTAAGGCAAGCAACAAAAGCAGCCCACAGAACCGACTCTGATTTCCCAGCGACTGCTATGCTTTCGCAGAGGTTTTCAGCTTGGCGCAAACCGCACTTCGCTTCTGCTTCCTCAGCAAGGCTTTGGTCGTTCGCTCTGTCGCGGCTGGAAAGAAGAGCCGCGGGAGAGCTGGTGCCTCTTGGGCCTTGTTTTCCCGGGCTCCAAGTTCGCGCCCGGGGTTCACCTTGCTAAGCCGATCTAAGCAGACACAGTCACAACCCTGCAGCAGCGTGCGTGGCCTAGCATGACACTCTATGGCTATTACCATCTCCTGGCGTAGGTAAGGCTTTGCCTTTTGCTCCGGCGCTCGGGCAGACTCGGGGTCAAGGCCAGTGCCTTCACCACAGGAGAGAGGAGGCAACAGGATCCCTGCACAAGGCCCGAGCACTGGGATGGGGAACAGTGGGGACTTTCTCCACTCTTTCCCCGGCACACCCCGGCCACCCACAATGCTGCCACATCTTGGTGGAAGACGGCATCTGACTGCACGTTTCTCCATGGGGTTGTTTCTGCGAGTTCCGGGTATGGCACCTGGTGGCAAGCCCAAGTCTGCCCTTGGGACAGGTGGCCAAGGAGATGCTGTCCCCTTGGTAACAGAGGCACAGGACAGGCCTGCCTTCTGCCCAGACTCCTTAGAGTGGAGCACGCGCCCCTGCCCTAGTCGTCCCCTCATGTCTCCTTAGCAGCCAGGCTTCCATCTCTCCGCACAGGGAGCGGGTGACACATGTCTGGCCACCGGCCTGCATTTCGTGCCGCGGCAGGCTATCCTGTTCCCGAGCGTTTCCCGACCCCAAGGCCAAGGGATCCTTCTCTTCCCCGGGGGCGGCGTGCTGTGCCTTCCCCACACTTGCTCCTGGGGAGCGTGGTGACAGACGTGAGCAACCATGCTTCTCTCTCAGGCAGAAAGGATGCTAGGGCAAAGAGGATTTCGCTCCATGCGGGTGTCTTTCAACATGCTGCGGAGACTCGCTTAGGCAAGCAGCAGCAGCATCCCCAAACCCAACTCTGATTTCCCAAAGAATGCTGTGCTTTCCAAGGGGAGATGCCAAGGCAAAGGGGCTTTCGCTGTATGCGGGTTTCTCCCACCGCGAGAATGGGCTCAGGCACGCAGCAGCAGCCCCCAAAACATTTCTCGGGGAATGCTGTCCTTTCGCAGAGGCTTTGGTTTGGAGCAAACAGCCCTTCGCCACTGCTTCCTCATCAAGGCTTCTGTCGCGTCTGGGAAGAAGAGCTGCGGGAGAGCTGGTGCCTCTTGGGCCTTGCTTTCCCTGGCTCCATGTTCGCGTCCTGGGTTCACCCTGCCAGGCCGAACTACGCAGACACAGTCGCAACCGTGCAGTAGCGCGCTTAGCCTAGGATGGCACTTCATGCACACTACCATCTCCCGGTGTAGGCATCGCTTGGCCTTTCACTCTGGCGCTCAGGCCGACTCGCGGACTAGGCCTGTGCTTTCCCCACAGGAAAGGAGAGGTGACAGGATCCCTGCACACCGCCCGTGCACTGAATAGGGAGCTTTGGGGGACTGTCACCACTCCTTCCCCTTAAAACCCGGGCCTCCTCCAAGCTTCTACATCCCGGAGGAAGACGGCATCTGATGGCCAGGTCTTTCTGGGAGTTGTTTCTCGAGTTTAGGGTAGGCGCCTGGTGGCAAGCCCATGACTCCACCACGGTCAGGTGGCCAAGGAGCTGCTGTCTCCTTGGGCCCAAAGGCTCAGGACAGGCAAGCTTTCTGCCCAGACTCCTTCCTCAGAGTGGAGCCCTTTCCCCTGCCCTAATCTTCCCCTCGTGTCTCCTTAGCAGCCCGGCTTCCTTCGCTCTGCAGGGACAGATGTGTCCCTTTCCTTAAGGCTCTTTCCACAGGCACCACCGCGCTTCTCTCTCAGGCAGAGCGGAAGCCCAGGCAAAGAGAATTTCGCCCCATGCGGGTTTATTCCACCGTGCAGGGGAGACTAGCTCCGGCAAGCAGCAGGCAGCATCCCACAGACCCGACTCTGATTTCCCAGAGAATGCTGTGCTTTCCCAGAGGGGATGCCCCGGACAAGAAGCTTTCGCTCTATGCGGATTTTTCCCATTGTGCTGCGAATACTAGGCTAAGGCAAGCAACAAAAGCAGCCCACAGAACCGACTCTGATTTCCCAGCGACTGCTATGCTTTCGCAGAGGTTTTCAGCTTGGCGCAAACCGCACTTCGCTTCTGCTTCCTCAGCAAGGCTTTGGTCGTTCGCTCTGTCGCGGCTGGAAAGAAGAGCCGCGGGAGAGCTGGTGCCTCTTGGGCCTTGTTTTCCCGGGCTCCAAGTTCGCGCCCGGGGTTCACCTTGCTAAGCCGATCTAAGCAGACACAGTCACAACCCTGCAGCAGCGTGCGTGGCCTAGCATGACACTCTATGGCTATTACCATCTCCTGGCGTAGGTAAGGCTTTGCCTTTTGCTCCGGCGCTCGGGCAGACTCGGGGTCAAGGCCAGTGCCTTCACCACAGGAGAGAGGAGGCAACAGGATCCCTGCACAAGGCCCGAGCACTGGG
This sequence comes from Mustela nivalis, assembly GCF_964662115.1. Classification (NCBI taxonomy): domain Eukaryota; kingdom Metazoa; phylum Chordata; class Mammalia; order Carnivora; family Mustelidae; genus Mustela; species Mustela nivalis. Next base: position 123,386 of record NW_028135722.1, on the reverse strand, counting down.
ATGGGGAACAGTGGGGACTTTCTCCACTCTTTCCCCGGCACACCCCGGCCACCCACAATGCTGCCACATCTTGGTGGAAGACGGCATCTGACTGCACGTTTCTCCATGGGGTTGTTTCTGCGAGTTCCGGGTATGGCACCTGGTGGCAAGCCCAAGTCTGCCCTTGGGACAGGTGGCCAAGGAGATGCTGTCCCCTTGGTAACAGAGGCACAGGACAGGCCTGCCTTCTGCCCAGACTCCTTAGAGTGGAGCACGCGCCCCTGCCCTAGTCGTCCCCTCATGTCTCCTTAGCAGCCAGGCTTCCATCTCTCCGCACAGGGAGCGGGTGACACATGTCTGGCCACCGGCCTGCATTTCGTGCCGCGGCAGGCTATCCTGTTCCCGAGCGTTTCCCGACCCCAAGGCCAAGGGATCCTTCTCTTCCCCGGGGGCGGCGTGCTGTGCCTTCCCCACACTTGCTCCTGGGGAGCGTGGTGACAGACGTGAGCAACCATGCTTCTCTCTCAGGCAGAAAGGATGCTAGGGCAAAGAGGATTTCGCTCCATGCGGGTGTCTTCCAACATGCTGCGGAGACTCGCTTAGGCAAGCAGCAGCAGCATCCCCAAACCCAACTCTGATTTCCCAAAGAATGCTGTGCTTTCCAAGGGGAGATGCCAAGGCAAAGGGGCTTTCGCTGTATGCGGGTTTCTCCCACCGCGAGAATGGGCTCAGGCACGCAGCAGCAGCCCCCAAAACATTTCTCGGGGAATGCTGTCCTTTCGCAGAGGCTTTGGTTTGGAGCAAACAGCCCTTCGCCACTGCTTCCTCATCAAGGCTTCTGTCGCGTCTGGGAAGAAGAGCTGCGGGAGAGCTGGTGCCTCTTGGGCCTTGCTTTCCCTGGCTCCATGTTCGCGTCCTGGGTTCACCCTGCCAGGCCGAACTACGCAGACACAGTCGCAACCGTGCAGTAGCGCGCTTAGCCTAGGATGGCACTCCATGCACACTACCATCTCCCGGTGTAGGCATCGCTTGGCCTTTCACTCTGGCGCTCAGGCCGACTCGCGGACTAGGCCTGTGCTTTCCCCACAGGAAAGGAGAGGTGACAGGATCCCTGCACACCGCCCGTGCACTGAATAGGGAGCTTTGGGGGACTGTCACCACTCCTTCCCCTTAAAACCCGGGCCTCCTCCAAGCTTCTACATCCCGGAGGAAGACGGCATCTGATGGCCAGGTCTTTCTGGGAGTTGTTTCTCGAGTTTAGGGTAGGCGCCTGGTGGCAAGCCCATGGCTCCACCACGGTCAGGTGGCCAAGGAGCTGCTGTCTCCTTGGGCCCAAAGGCTCAGGACAGGCAAGCTTTCTGCCCAGACTCCTTCCTCAGAGTGGAGCCCTTTCCCCTGCCCTAATCTTCCCCTCGTGTCTCCTTAGCAGCCCGGCTTCCTTCGCTCTGCAGGGACAGATGTGTCCCTTTCCTTAAGGCTCTTTCCACAGGCACCACCGCGCTTCTCTCTCAGGCAGAGCGGAAGCCCAGGCAAAGAGAATTTCGCCCCATGCGGGTTTATTCCACCGTGCAGGGGAGACTAGCTCCGGCAAGCAGCAGGCAGCATCCCACAGACCCGACTCTGATTTCCCAGAGAATGCTGTGCTTTCTCAGAGGGGATGCCCCGGCCAAGAAGCTTTCGCTCTATGCGGGTTTTCCCATTGTGCTGCGAATACTAGGCTAAGGCAAGCAACAAAAGCAGCCCACAGAACCGACTCTGATTTCCCAGCGACTGCTATGCTTTCGCAGAGGTTTTCAGCTTGGCGCAAACCGCACTTCGCTTCTGCTTCCTCAGCAAGGCTTTGGTCGTTCGCTCTGTCGCGGCTGGAAAGAAGAGCCGCGGGAGAGCTGGTGCCTCTTGGGCCTTGTTTTCCCGGGCTCCAAGTTCGCGCCCGGGGTTCACCTTGCTAAGCCGATCTAAGCAGACACAGTCACAACCCTGCAGCAGCGTGCGTGGCCTAGCATGACACTCTATGGCTATTACCATCTCCTGGCGTAGGTAAGGCTTTGCCTTTTGCTCCGGCGCTCGGGCAGACTCGGGGTCAAGGCCAGTGCCTTCACCACAGGAGAGAGGAGGCAACAGGATCCCTGCACAAGGCCCGAGCACTGGGATGGGGAACAGTGGGGACTTTCTCCACTCTTTCCCCGGCACACCCCGGCCACCCACAATGCTGCCACATCTTGGTGGAAGACGGCATCTGACTGCACGTTTCTCCATGGGGTTGTTTCTGCGAGTTCCGGGTATGGCACCTGGTGGCAAGCCCAAGTCTGCCCTTGGGACAGGTGGCCAAGGAGATGCTGTCCCCTTGGTAACAGAGGCACAGGACAGGCCTGCCTTCTGCCCAGACTCCTTAGAGTGGAGCACGCGCCCCTGCCCTAGTCGTCCCCTCATGTCTCCTTAGCAGCCAGGCTTCCATCTCTCCGCACAGGGAGCGGGTGACACATGTCTGGCCACCGGCCTGCATTTCGTGCCGCGGCAGGCTATCCTGTTCCCGAGCGTTTCCCGACCCCAAGGCCAAGGGATCCTTCTCTTCCCCGGGGGCGGCGTGCTGTGCCTTCCCCACACTTGCTCCTGGGGAGCGTGGTGACAGACGTGAGCAACCATGCTTCTCTCTCAGGCAGAAAGGATGCTAGGGCAAAGAGGATTTCGCTCCATGCGGGTGTCTTCCAACATGCTGCGGAGACTCGCTTAGGCAAGCAGCAGCAGCATCCCCAAACCCAACTCTGATTTCCCAAAGAATGCTGTGCTTTCCATGGGGAGATGCCAAGGCAAAGGGCTTTCGCTGTATGCGGGTTTCTCCCACCGCGAGAATGGGCTCAGGCACGCAGCAGCAGCCCCCAAAACATTTCTCGGGGAATGCTGTCCTTTCGCAGAGGCTTTGGTTTGGAGCAAACAGCCCTTCGCCACTGCTTCCTCAGCAAGGCTTCTGTCGCGTCTGGGAAGAAGAGCTGCGGGAGAGCTGGTGCCTCTTGGGCCTTGCTTTCCCTGGCTCCATGTTCGCGTCCTGGGTTCACCCTGCCAGGCCGAACTACGCAGACACAGTCACAACCGTGCAGTAGCGCGCTTAGCCTAGGATGGCACTCCGTGCACACTACCATCTCCCGGTGTAGGCATCGCTTGGCCTTTCACTCTGGCGCTCAGGCCGACTCGCGGACTAGGCCTGTGCTTTCCCCACAGGAAAGGAGAGGTGACAGGATCCCTGCACACCGCCCGTGCACTGAATAGGGAGCTTTGGGGGACTGTCACCACTCCTTCCCCTTAAAACCCGGGCCTCCTCCAAGCTTCTACATCCCGGAGGAAGACGGCATCTGATGGCCAGGTCTTTCTGGGAGTTGTTTCTCGAGTTTAGGGTAGGCGCCTGGTGGCAAGCCCATGGCTCCACCACGGTCAGGTGGCCAAGGAGCTGCTGTCTCCTTGGGCCCAAAGGCTCAGGACAGGCAAGCTTTCTGCCCAGACTCCTTCCTCAGAGTGGAGCCCTTTCCCCTGCCCTAATCTTCCCCTCGTGTCTCCTTAGCAGCCCGGCTTCCTTCGCTCTGCAGGGACAGATGTGTCCCTTTCCTTAAGGCTCTTTCCACAGGCACCACCGCGCTTCTCTCTCAGGCAGAGCGGAAGCCCAGGCAAAGAGAATTTCGCCCCATGCGGGTTTATTCCACCGTGCAGGGGAGACTAGCTCCGGCAAGCAGCAGGCAGCATCCCACAGACCCGACTCTGATTTCCCAGAGAATGCTGTGCTTTCTCAGAGGGGATGCCCCGGCCAAGAAGCTTTCGCTCTATGCGGGTTTTCCCATTGTGCTGCGAATACTAGGCTAAGGCAAGCAACAAAAGCAGCCCACAGAACCGACTCTGATTTCCCAGCGACTGCTATGCTTTCGCAGAGGTTTTCAGCTTGGCGCAAACCGCACTTCGCTTCTGCTTCCTCAGCAAGGCTTTGGTCGTTCGCTCTGTCGCGGCTGGAAAGAAGAGCCGCGGGAGAGCTGGTGCCTCTTGGGCCTTGTTTTCCCGGGCTCCAAGTTCGCGCCCGGGGTTCACCTTGCTAAGCCGATCTAAGCAGACACAGTCACAACCCTGCAGCAGCGTGCGTGGCCTAGCATGACACTCTATGGCTATTACCATCTCCTGGCGTAGGTAAGGCTTTGCCTTTTGCTCCGGCGCTCGGGCAGACTCGGGGTCAAGGCCAGTGCCTTCACCACAGGAGAGAGGAGGCAACAGGATCCCTGCACAAGGCCCGAGCACTGGGATGGGGAACAGTGGGGACTTTCTCCACTCTTTCCCCGGCACACCCCGGCCACCCACAATGCTGCCACATCTTGGTGGAAGACGGCATCTGACTGCACGTTTCTCCATGGGGTTGTTTCTGCGAGTTCCGGGTATGGCACCTGGTGGCAAGCCCAAGTCTGCCCTTGGGACAGGTGGCCAAGGAGATGCTGTCCCCTTGGTAACAGAGGCACAGGACAGGCCTGCCTTCTGCCCAGACTCCTTAGAGTGGAGCACGCGCCCCTGCCCTAGTCGTCCCCTCATGTCTCCTTAGCAGCCAGGCTTCCATCTCTCCGCACAGGGAGCGGGTGACACATGTCTGGCCACCGGCCTGCATTTCGTGCCGCGGCAGGCTATCCTGTTCCCGAGCGTTTCCCGACCCCAAGGCCAAGGGATCCTTCTCTTCCCCGGGGGCGGCGTGCTGTGCCTTCCCCACACTTGCTCCTGGGGAGCGTGGTGACAGACGTGAGCAACCATGCTTCTCTCTCAGGCAGAAAGGATGCTAGGGCAAAGAGGATTTCACTCCATGCGGGTGTCTTCCAACATGCTGCGGAGACTCGCTTAGGCAAGCAGCAGCAGCATCCCCAAACCCAACTCTGATTTCCCAAAGAATGCTGTGCTTTCCAAGGGGAGATGCCAAGGCAAAGGGGCTTTCGCTGTATGCGGGTTTCTCCCACCGCGAGAATGGGCTCAGGCACGCAGCAGCAGCCCCCAAAACATTTCTCGGGGAATGCTGTCCTTTCGCAGAGGCTTTGGTTTGGAGCAAACAGCCCTTCGCCACTGCTTCCTCAGCAAGGCTTCTGTCGCGTCTGGGAAGAAGAGCTGCGGGAGAGCTGGTGCCTCTTGGGCCTTGCTTTCCCTGGCTCCATGTTCGCGTCCTGGGTTCACCCTGCCAGGCCGAACTACGCAGACACAGTCGCAACCGTGCAGTAGCGCGCTTAGCCTAGGATGGCACTCCATGCACACTACCATCTCCCGGTGTAGGCATCGCTTGGCCTTTCACTCTGGCGCTCAGGCCGACTCGCGGACTAGGCCTGTGCTTTCCCCACAGGAAAGGAGAGGTGACAGGATCCCTGCACACCGCCCGTGCACTGAATAGGGAGCTTTGGGGGACTGTCACCACTCCTTCCCCTTAAAACCCGGGCCTCCTCCAAGCTTCTACATCCCGGAGGAAGACGGCATCTGATGGCCAGGTCTTTCTGGGAGTTGTTTCTCGAGTTTAGGGTAGGCGCCTGGTGGCAAGCCCATGGCTCCACCACGGTCAGGTGGCCAAGGAGCTGCTGTCTCCTTGGGCCCAAAGGCTCAGGACAGGCAAGCTTTCTGCCCAGACTCCTTCCTCAGAGTGGAGCCCTTTCCCCTGCCCTAATCTTCCCCTCGTGTCTCCTTAGCAGCCCGGCTTCCTTCGCTCTGCAGGGACAGATGTGTCCCTTTCCTTAAGGCTCTTTCCACAGGCACCACCGCGCTTCTCTCTCAGGCAGAGCGGAAGCCCAGGCAAAGAGAATTTCGCCCCATGCGGGTTTATTCCACCGTGCAGGGGAGACTAGCTCCGGCAAGCAGCAGGCAGCATCCCACAGACCCGACTCTGATTTCCCAGAGAATGCTGTGCTTTCTCAGAGGGGATGCCCCGGCCAAGAAGCTTTCGCTCTATGCGGGTTTTCCCATTGTGCTGCGAATACTAGGCTAAGGCAAGCAACAAAAGCAGCCCACAGAACCGACTCTGATTTCCCAGCGACTGCTATGCTTTCGCAGAGGTTTTCAGCTTGGCGCAAACCGCACTTCGCTTCTGCTTCCTCAGCAAGGCTTTGGTCGTTCGCTCTGTCGCGGCTGGAAAGAAGAGCCGCGGGAGAGCTGGTGCCTCTTGGGCCTTGTTTTCCCGGGCTCCAAGTTCGCGCCCGGGGTTCACCTTGCTAAGCCGATCTAAGCAGACACAGTCACAACCCTGCAGCAGCGTGCGTGGCCTAGCATGACACTCTATGGCTATTACCATCTCCTGGCGTAGGTAAGGCTTTGCCTTTTGCTCCGGCGCTCGGGCAGACTCGGGGTCAAGGCCAGTGCCTTCACCACAGGAGAGAGGAGGCAACAGGATCCCTGCACAAGGCCCGAGCACTGGGATGGGGAACAGTGGGGACTTTCTCCACTCTTTCCCCGGCACACCCCGGCCACCCACAATGCTGCCACATCTTGGTGGAAGACGGCATCTGACTGCACGTTTCTCCATGGGGTTGTTTCTGCGAGTTCCGGGTATGGCACCTGGTGGCAAGCCCAAGTCTGCCCTTGGGACAGGTGGCCAAGGAGATGCTGTCCCCTTGGTAACAGAGGCACAGGACAGGCCTGCCTTCTGCCCAGACTCCTTAGAGTGGAGCACGCGCCCCTGCCCTAGTCGTCCCCTCATGTCTCCTTAGCAGCCAGGCTTCCATCTCTCCGCACAGGGAGCGGGTGACACATGTCTGGCCACCGGCCTGCATTTCGTGCCGCGGCAGGCTATCCTGTTCCCGAGCGTTTCCCGACCCCAAGGCCAAGGGATCCTTCTCTTCCCCGGGGGCGGCGTGCTGTGCCTTCCCCACACTTGCTCCTGGGGAGCGTGGTGACAGACGTGAGCAACCATGCTTCTCTCTCAGGCAGAAAGGATGCTAGGGCAAAGAGGATTTCGCTCCATGCGGGTGTCTTCCAACATGCTGCGGAGACTCGCTTAGGCAAGCAGCAGCAGCATCCCCAAACCCAACTCTGATTTCCCAAAGAATGCTGTGCTTTCCATGGGGAGATGCCAAGGCAAAGGGCTTTCGCTGTATGCGGGTTTCTCCCACCGCGAGAATGGGCTCAGGCACGCAGCAGCAGCCCCCAAAACATTTCTCGGGGAATGCTGTCCTTTCGCAGAGGCTTTGGTTTGGAGCAAACAGCCCTTCGCCACTGCTTCCTCAGCAAGGCTTCTGTCGCGTCTGGGAAGAAGAGCTGCGGGAGAGCTGGTGCCTCTTGGGCCTTGCTTTCCCTGGCTCCATGTTCGCGTCCTGGGTTCACCCTGCCAGGCCGAACTACGCAGACACAGTCGCAACCGTGCAGTAGCGCGCTTAGCCTAGGATGGCACTCCATGCACACTACCATCTCCCGGTGTAGGCATCGCTTGGCCTTTCACTCTGGCGCTCAGGCCGACTCGCGGACTAGGCCTGTGCTTTCCCCACAGGAAAGGAGAGGTGACAGGATCCCTGCACACCGCCCGTGCACTGAATAGGGAGCTTTGGGGGACTGTCACCACTCCTTCCCCTTAAAACCCGGGCCTCCTCCAAGCTTCTACATCCCGGAGGAAGACGGCATCTGATGGCCAGGTCTTTCTGGGAGTTGTTTCTCGAGTTTAGGGTAGGCGCCTGGTGGCAAGCCCATGGCTCCACCACGGTCAGGTGGCCAAGGAGCTGCTGTCTCCTTGGGCCCAAAGGCTCAGGACAGGCAAGCTTTCTGCCCAGACTCCTTCCTCAGAGTGGAGCCCTTTCCCCTGCCCTAATCTTCCCCTCGTGTCTCCTTAGCAGCCCGGCTTCCTTCGCTCTGCAGGGACAGATGTGTCCCTTTCCTTAAGGCTCTTTCCACAGGCACCACCGCGCTTCTCTCTCAGGCAGAGCGGAAGCCCAGGCAAAGAGAATTTCGCCCCATGCGGGTTTATTCCACCGTGCAGGGGAGACTAGCTCCGGCAAGCAGCAGGCAGCATCCCACAGACCCGACTCTGATTTCCCAGAGAATGCTGTGCTTTCTCAGAGGGGATGCCCCGGCCAAGAAGCTTTCGCTCTATGCGGGTTTTTCCCATTGTGCTGCGAATACTAGGCTAAGGCAAGCAACAAAAGCAGCCCACAGAACCGACTCTGATTTCCCAGCGACTGCTATGCTTTCGCAGAGGTTTTCAGCTTGGCGCAAACCGCACTTCGCTTCTGCTTCCTCAGCAAGGCTTTGGTCGTTCGCTCTGTCGCGGCTGGAAAGAAGAGCCGCGGGAGAGCTGGTGCCTCTTGGGCCTTGTTTTCCCGGGCTCCAAGTTCGCGCCCGGGGTTCACCTTGCTAAGCCGATCTAAGCAGACACAGTCACAACCCTGCAGCAGCGTGCGTGGCCTAGCATGACACTCTATGGCTATTACCATCTCCTGGCGTAGGTAAGGCTTTGCCTTTTGCTCCGGCGCTCGGGCAGACTCGGGGTCAAGGCCAGTGCCTTCACCACAGGAGAGAGGAGGCAACAGGATCCCTGCACAAGGCCCGAGCACTGGGATGGGGAACAGTGGGGACTTTCTCCACTCTTTCCCCGGCACACCCCGGCCACCCACAATGCTGCCACATCTTGGTGGAAGACGGCATCTGACTGCACGTTTCTCCATGGGGTTGTTTCTGCGAGTTCCGGGTATGGCACCTGGTGGCAAGCCCAAGTCTGCCCTTGGGACAGGTGGCCAAGGAGATGCTGTCCCCTTGGTAACAGAGGCACAGGACAGGCCTGCCTTCTGCCCAGACTCCTTAGAGTGGAGCACGCGCCCCTGCCCTAGTCGTCCCCTCATGTCTCCTTAGCAGCCAGGCTTCCATCTCTCCGCACAGGGAGCGGGTGACACATGTCTGGCCACCGGCCTGCATTTCGTGCCGCGGCAGGCTATCCTGTTCCCGAGCGTTTCCCGACCCCAAGGCCAAGGGATCCTTCTCTTCCCCGGGGGCGGCGTGCTGTGCCTTCCCCACACTTGCTCCTGGGGAGCGTGGTGACAGACGTGAGCAACCATGCTTCTCTCTCAGGCAGAAAGGATGCTAGGGCAAAGAGGATTTCGCTCCATGCGGGTGTCTTCCAACATGCTGCGGAGACTCGCTTAGGCAAGCAGCAGCAGCATCCCCAAACCCAACTCTGATTTCCCAAAGAATGCTGTGCTTTCCAAGGGGAGATGCCAAGGCAAAGGGGCTTTCGCTGTATGCGGGTTTCTCCCACCGCGAGAATGGGCTCAGGCACGCAGCAGCAGCCCCCAAAACATTTCTCGGGGAATGCTGTCCTTTCGCAGAGGCTTTGGTTTGGAGCAAACAGCCCTTCGCCACTGCTTCCTCAGCAAGGCTTCTGTCGCGTCTGGGAAGAAGAGCTGCGGGAGAGCTGGTGCCTCTTGGGCCTTGCTTTCCCTGGCTCCATGTTCGCGTCCTGGGTTCACCCTGCCAGGCCGAACTACGCAGACACAGTCGCAACCGTGCAGTAGCGCGCTTAGCCTAGGATGGCACTCCATGCACACTACCATCTCCCGGTGTAGGCATCGCTTGGCCTTTCACTCTGGCGCTCAGGCCGACTCGCGGACTAGGCCTGTGCTTTCCCCACAGGAAAGGAGAGGTGACAGGATCCCTGCACACCGCCCGTGCACTGAATAGGGAGCTTTGGGGGACTGTCACCACTCCTTCCCCTTAAAACCCGGGCCTCCTCCAAGCTTCTACATCCCGGAGGAAGACGGCATCTGATGGCCAGGTCTTTCTGGGAGTTGTTTCTCGAGTTTAGGGTAGGCGCCTGGTGGCAAGCCCATGGCTCCACCACGGTCAGGTGGCCAAGGAGCTGCTGTCTCCTTGGGCCCAAAGGCTCAGGACAGGCAAGCTTTCTGCCCAGACTCCTTCCTCAGAGTGGAGCCCTTTCCCCTGCTCTAATCTTCCCCTCGTGTCTCCTTAGCAGCCCGGCTTCCTTCGCTCTGCAGGGACAGATGTGTCCCTTTCCTTAAGGCTCTTTCCACAGGCACCACCGCGCTTCTCTCTCAGGCAGAGCGGAAGCCCAGGCAAAGAGAATTTCGCCCCATGCGGGTTTATTCCACCGTGCAGGGGAGACTAGCTCCGGCAAGCAGCAGGCAGCATCCCACAGACCCGACTCTGATTTCCCAGAGAATGCTGTGCTTTCTCAGAGGGGATGCCCCGGCCAAGAAGCTTTCGCTCTATGCGGGTTTTCCCATTGTGCTGCGAATACTAGGCTAAGGCAAGCAACAAAAGCAGCCCACAGAACCGACTCTGATTTCCCAGCGACTGCTATGCTTTCGCAGAGGTTTTCAGCTTGGCGCAAACCGCACTTCGCTTCTGCTTCCTCAGCAAGGCTTTGGTCGTTCGCTCTGTCGCGGCTGGAAAGAAGAGCCGCGGGAGAGCTGGTGCCTCTTGGGCCTTGTTTTCCCGGGCTCCAAGTTCGCGCCCGGGGTTCACCTTGCTAAGCCGATCTAAGCAGACACAGTCACAACCCTGCAGCAGCGTGCGTGGCCTAGCATGACACTCTATGGCTATTACCATCTCCTGGCGTAGGTAAGGCTTTGCCTTTTGCTCCGGCGCTCGGGCAGACTCGGGGTCAAGGCCAGTGCCTTCACCACAGGAGAGAGGAGGCAACAGGATCCCTGCACAAGGCCCGAGCACTGGGATGGGGAACAGTGGGGACTTTCTCCACTCTTTCCCCGGCACACCCCGGCCACCCACAATGCTGCCACATCTTGGTGGAAGACGGCATCTGACTGCACGTTTCTCCATGGGGTTGTTTCTGCGAGTTCCGGGTATGGCACCTGGTGGCAAGCCCAAGTCTGCCCTTGGGACAGGTGGCCAAGGAGATGCTGTCCCCTTGGTAACAGAGGCATAGGACAGGCCTGCCTTCTGCCCAGACTCCTTAGAGTGGAGCACGCGCCCCTGCCCTAGTCGTCCCCTCATGTCTCCTTAGCAGCCAGGCTTCCATCTCTCCGCACAGGGAGCGGGTGACACATGTCTGGCCACCGGCCTGCATTTCGTGCCGCGGCAGGCTATCCTGTTCCCGAGCGTTTCCCGACCCCAAGGCCAAGGGATCCTTCTCTTCCCCGGGGGCGGCGTGCTGTGCCTTCCCCACACTTGCTCCTGGGGAGCGTGGTGACAGACGTGAGCAACCATGCTTCTCTCTCAGGCAGAAAGGATGCTAGGGCAAAGAGGATTTCGCTCCATGCGGGTGTCTTCCAACATGCTGCGGAGACTCGCTTAGGCAAGCAGCAGCAGCATCCCCAAACCCAACTCTGATTTCCCAAAGAATGCTGTGCTTTCCAAGGGGAGATGCCAAGGCAAAGGGGCTTTCGCTGTATGCGGGTTTCTCCCACCGCGAGAATGGGCTCAGGCACGCAGCAGCAGCCCCCAAAACATTTCTCGGGCAATGCTGTCCTTTCGCAGAGGCTTTGGTTTGGAGCAAACAGCCCTTCGCCACTGCTTCCTCAGCAAGGCTTCTGTCGCGTCTGGGAAGAAGAGCTGCGGGAGAGCTGGTGCCTCTTGGGCCTTGCTTTCCCTGGCTCCATGTTCGCGTCCTGGGTTCACCCTGCCAGGCCGAACTACGCAGACACAGTCGCAACCGTGCAGTAGCGCGCTTAGCCTAGGATGGCACTCCGTGCACACTACCATCTCCCGGTGTAGGCATCGCTTGGCCTTTCACTCTGGCGCTCAGGCCGACTCGCGGACTAGGCCTGTGCTTTCCCCACAGGAAAGGAGAGGTGACAGGATCCCTGCACACCGCCCGTGCACTGAATAGGGAGCTTTGGGGGACTGTCACCACTCCTTCCCCTTAAAACCCGGGCCTCCTCCAAGCTTCTACATCCCGGAGGAAGACGGCATCTGATGGCCAGGTCTTTCTGGGAGTTGTTTCTCGAGTTTAGGGTAGGCGCCTGGTGGCAAGCCCATGGCTCCACCACGGTCAGGTGGCCAAGGAGCTGCTGTCTCCTTGGGCCCAAAGGCTCAGGACAGGCAAGCTTTCTGCCCAGACTCCTTCCTCAGAGTGGAGCCCTTTCCCCTGCACTAATCTTCCCCTCGTGTCTCCTTAGCAGCCCGGCTTCCTTCGCTCTGCAGTGACAGATGTGTCCCTTTCCTTAAGGCTCTTTCCACAGGCACCACCGCGCTTCTCTCTCAGGCAGAGCGGAAGCCCAGGCAAAGAGAATTTCGCCCCATGCGGGTTTATTCCACCGTGCAGGGGAGACTAGCTCCGGCAAGCAGCAGGCAGCATCCCACAGACCCGACTCTGATTTCCCAGAGAATGCTGTGCTTTCCCAGAGGGGATGCCCCGGCCAAGAAGCTTTCGCTCTATGCGGGTTTTTCCCATTGTGCTGCGAATACTAGGCTAAGGCAGCAACAAAAGCAGCCCACAGAACCGACTCTGATTTCCCAGCGACTGCTATGCTTTCGCAGAGGTTTTCAGCTTGGCGCAAACCGCACTTCGCTTCTGCTTCCTCAGCAAGGCTTTGGTCGTTCGCTCTGTCGCGGCTGGAAAGAAGAGCCGCGGGAGAGCTGGTGCCTCTTGGGCCTTGTTTTCCCGGGCTCCAAGTTCGCGCCCGGGGTTCACCTTGCTAAGCCGATCTAAGCAGACACAGTCACAACCCTGCAGCAGCGTGCGTGGCCTAGCATGACACTCTATGGCTATTACCATCTCCTGGCGTAGGTAAGGCTTTGCCTTTTGCTCCTAGGCCAGGAGATCGAATTAGGCATAGAGTGCCATGCTAGGCCACGCACGCTGCTGCAGGGTTGTGACTGTGTCTGCCTAGTTCGGCTTAGCAAAGTAAAACCCCGGGCGCGAACATGGAGCCCTGGAAAGCAAGGACCAAGAGGCACCAGCTCTCCCGCGGCTCTTCTTTCCTGCCGGGACAGAGCAAACGACCACAGCCTTGCTGAGGAAGCAGCAGCGAAGTGCGTTTCGCGCCAAGCTGAAAACCTCTGCGAAAGCATGGCCGTCGCTGGGAAATCAGAGTCGGTTCTGTGGGCTGCTTTTGTTGCTTGCCTTAGCCTAGTATTCGCAGCACTTTTGGAGAAACCCGCATAGAGCGAAAGCCTCTTTGCCCGGGCATCCCCTCTGGGAAAGCACAGCATTCTTTGGGAAATCAGAGTCGGGTCTGTGGGATGCTGCCTGCTGCTTGCCGGAGCTAGTCTCCACAGCACGGTGTAATAAACCCGCATGGAGCGAAATCCTCTTTGCCTGGGCATCCCCTCTGCATGGGAGTGATGCATGGTTGCACACGTCTGTCACTGCGCTCCCCAGGAGCAAGTGTGGGGAAGGCACAGCACACTGTCCCTGGGGAAGAGAAGGAGCCATTGGCCTTGGGGTCTGGAAAATTGAACAGCCACATGCAGAAAATGAAATTGGACCATCCTAACACCATACATTATAATCGACTGGAAATGGATGAAGAAGCATAATGTGAGAAAGGAATCCATCATAGTCCTTGAGGAGAGAACAGGTAGCAACTTCTTTGACCTCAGCAGCAGCAACTTCTTCCTAGGAACATCGCGAAAGGCCAGGGAAGCAAGGGCAAGAATGAACTATTGGGATTTCATCAGATCCAAAAGCTTTTGCACTGCAAAGGAAACAGTTAACAAAGCCAAAAGATCACTGTCAGAAGTTATCTGGGAGAAGATATTTGCAAATGACATACCAGATAAAGGGCCAGTATCCAAAATCTATAAAGAGCTTATCAAACTCAACACCCTAAAAACAAATAATCCAATGAAGAAATGGGCAGAGGACATGAACAGACATTTCTGCAAAGAATACATCCAAATGGCCAACAGACACATGAAAAAATGCTCCACATCACTCGGCATCAGGGAAATACAAATCAAAACCAGAATGAGATACCACCTCACACCGTTCAGAATGGCTAAAATGAACAAGTCCGTCAATGACAGATGCTGGCGAGGATGTGGAGAAAGGGCAACCCTCCTACACTGTATGTGGGAATGCAAGCTGGTGCAACCACTCTGGAAAACAGCGTGGACGTGCCTCAAAAAGCTGAAAATAGAACTACCCTATGACCCAGTGCTTGTAGTACTGGGTATATACCCTACAGATACAAACGTGGCATTCTGAAGGGGCACATGCACCCAAATGTTTATAGCAGCAATGTCCACAATAGTTAAACTATGGAAAGAAACTAAATGTCCTTCAACAGATGAATCAATAAATAAGATGTGGTATATATGTTCAATGGAATACTATGCAGCCATCAAAAGAAATGAAATCCTGCTATTTGTGATGACGTGGATGGAACTAGAGGGTATTATGCTTGGAGAAATAAATCAATCTGAGAAAGACAACTATCATATGATCTCCCTGATATGATGAAGTGGAGATGCAACATAGGCAGTTTCGGGCGTACGAAAAGAAAAATAAAAAAAAGATGGTATTAGGAGGGAGACAAACCATAAAAGACTGAATCTCACAAAACAGACTGAGGGTTGCTGGGGGGAGGTGTGTTGGGAGAGGATGGTGGGGGTATGGACATTGGAGAGGGCAGGTGCTATGGTGAGTGATGGTGAGTGCTGTGAAATGTGTAAACCTGGTGATTCACAGACCTGTACCCCTAGGGATTAAAACACATTATATAAAAAATTTTAAAAAATAATTTAAAAAACCCATTAAAGAAAAAACACAGATTGCAAGCCCAGAGCTAATCTCATATTCAATCAAAACTTTTGAAAGTTTTCCCCTTAACGATCAGAAGAAAGACAAGTGTGTCCATTTTCACTACTCTCATTTGACACAGTAGTGGATGTCCTAGCCAGAGAAACAAGGAACACAAAGAAACAAGAGTCTCCAAAAAAAAAAAAAAGGAAGAAGTAAAATTTTCTTTTTTTGGATAACATGAACTTACATGTTAAAAAATCCTAAAAAATTCACAAAAAATTTGAATAAACAAATTTAGTAAAATTACCAAATACAAGATCAATATATAAAAGAAAAGAATTTTGTTTTGTTTCTTTTTTTTATGGACTGCTTCCCAGTTTGTCATGTCATCCTTGTTCAGTGATCACGCTAATCTTCTCTGCATCATTCCAATTTTAGTATATGTGCTGCCAAAGTAAGCACAAGACAGGAGCATTTTAACATTCTAATGATGAACTATCTGAAAAAATAAAGAAAACAATCTAATTCACAATAGCATCAAAAATAATAAAATACTTAGGAATAGATTTAACTAAGAAGATGAAACATCTGTACTCCATAAACTATGACATTGATAAAGAAATTGAAGGTGACAGAAATGGAAAGATAGCTCATATTTATGAATGGTAAGAATTAACAATGTTAAAATGTCCATACTACCGTAAACCATCTGTAAATCCAATTCCTATCAAAAATCCAATGTTAGGGGCGCCTGGGTGGCTCAGTGGGTTAAGCCGCTGCCTTCGGCTCTGGTCATGATCCCAGGGACCTGGGATCGAGCCCCGCATCAGGCTCTCTGCTCAGCAGGAAGCCTGCTTCCTCTTTTCTCTCTGCCTGCCTCTCTGCCTGCTTGTCATCTCTCTCTGTCAAATAAATAAATTAAAAATCTTTAAAAAAATCCAATATTATTGTTTTACAGAAGTAAGTAAAGAATCCTAAAGTTTATATGAGACCATGAAAGACAACAAATAATCAAAGCAGTTCTGAGAAAGAATGAAGAAGGGAGATTACACTTCTTGATTTGAAACTATACTACAAAGCCCTCATGCTCAAAACAATAAAGTATACTGGCATAAAAACAGACCAATAAACAAGTAGACAGAATTGAGAGTCCAGAAATAAATCCTTTCATACAGTCACCTAATATTTGACAGGGGCCAACATATGTAATGGGGAAAGATAGCCTGTTCAATAAATGATATTTAAAACTGAATAGTCACATAAACAGTATGAAAAGGGAACCTTATATCACTCATAAGTCTGAACTTGAAATAGATTAAAGACTTAAAGGTGATGCATGAAACTAAATTTCCTAAAGGAAAACATAGGAAAAATTCTCCTTGACATTGGTCTTGCCAATAGTTTTTTGGATACCAGACTAAAAACACAAGCAAAAAAAGCAAAAATAAATAAATGGTATTACATCAAACTAACGTTTCTGCATTGCCAAAAAAAGGGAGAGAGAATGAAAACACAATCCACAGAATGTAAGAAAATACTTACGAATCTTATATCTGAAAAGAGGTTAATAACCAACAGATACAAATAGAAAAAAATATATGATTAAAAAAATAGCAAAAGGATCTCAATAGACTTTTTTTTTCAAAAAAGTTATATAAATGACCAACAGGAGCATTAAAAAGTGCTCAACGTAAAAATCTCAGGGCAAAGTCCTTATGTTGTTGTTGTTGTTGTTTACCTCTGAAAAACACAGCAAGATATTAGAATATATACTACCAAAAAATTGAAACTAACCAATTTTGGTAAATATTGGGGAAAACGGGGAACTTATGCACTGTAATAGGGATATAAATTTGTATGGAAAACAGTGTGGAGATTATTCATATTATTAAAAGTAAAATTACCATATGATTCAGTAATCCCACTTCTAGGTATCTATCTAAAGGAAACGAAGTCACTGTTCAAAGACATATCTGCACTCTTATGTTTATTATAAAATTATTAACACTAAGCAAGAGATGGAAATAACTTCAGTATCCATTAATGGATGAAAGAATAAAATAAGTATGGTAAATATATACTACGGAATACTACTTAACCATGAAAAATTAAGAAATACTGCCATTTACAACAGCATGGATGGATCTTGAAGGTATTATACTAAGTGAAGTATTTCAAAGATTTTATATATTTTTTAATTTTATGTATTATGATATCCCTTACATACAGAATCTGAGGAAAAGGAAAACTAATGGAAACTTAGAGTTGAGTTGACAAGGGGTGAACCTGGGGTGGAGTAAGGTGGTCCAAGGGTGCAAACTTGCAACTATAATATGAAAAAGTTCTGGGGATCTAATGTACAGCATGATGATCATAGTTAATAAAATATACATACTTTTTTTATTGTGCTTCCCTTTATTAAACTTTGCATATATCACATTCTTACAAGTTGAAAGTTTATAGCAATCTTGTATAAAAAAAGTCTGCTGCCACCATTTCTCTAACAACATTTGTTCATTTTGTGTCTCTCTGTCACATGTTGGTAATTCTTGCAATATTTCAAGTTTTTTACATTATTATTGTATTTGTTATGGTGAACTGTGATCAGTAATTATGACCCACTGAAAACTCAGAACTAGTTTACTTAAGGTATATACATTGTTTTTCTTTAAAAACATAATGCTTTTGAACAGTACAGTATAGTGTCTATTTTTTATATGCACTGGGAAACCATAAAAAATAATAATTTGACTTAGTTTATTGAGATAATCACTTTATTGAGGCGGTCTGGAACAAAACCCACAAGACCTCTGAAGTTTATCTCTACTATACTATATACATAAAAGTTGCTAAGAGAGTAGATCTTAAAATTCCTTACGATACATGCATAAAAAACAGTGGCAACTATACGAGATAGTAGATGTATTAACATTTTTGTGTAGATTATATTGCAATAAAGATGTATACCAATTTATCAAATTGTACAAAATTTACACAATGTTAAAAGTTTGCAATGTTATAAGAAATCATTTCTTAAATTTACAAATATGTCGATTTTTTTCAATAAAGCTGGAAAAAACTTTTTGTAGAATTAATCTATTTTTCAAAAAAGGAAGTAAGGCAGTAGAAACTGCAACTAACTCTGAAATAATAGAATATAAAATCCATTTTTGTTATATACACTGTGACAAAAACTATTACTTAGTTTACAATGGAGGAGTACTTATGAAGCATGAAGGATGGTCTATAAAAAAGGCTGAAAGAGCTCAGTTTTAAGGTTTAAATTTAAAATCTTCTTTTGAAATACTAAACTGACCACCCAGTGTTCCAAACATCAATGTCTTAACTGCATGAATTTATTTCATACAACTCTATAATCTAGTTTCATAAGAAAGCAGCATGCAAAGTTTGAATAAGACAGACTTGCTTAAGTTTCTTTATGTTCAACAGTAAAGGATACCTCCTTAAAAACAAATAGAAGAAAAATCAGCATATTTATTATGATAATTATTATTCATAAGGAGATTCATATTGAATTAGGGAATATATATCCTCAGAGGGGGTAAAGTAAAATGAAATTTATGTTGGTAAATGTGTCTAATAATAGTCAATACAATGCCTCAATATAAATGAATATTACCATTTTGAACAATTTAATTACTATTACTAGAATTATTATAAGTATAAAAATAGCTATCATTTTAGCATGGAATATGAGACTCTCATGCTCCATGCTTCATCACATCCACACAACAACGCTGCATAATAAGTATTATCATCACCATTTCATGGGTGAAAAAACTGAGGCTAACACATTTAGATAACTGGTTTATGATTACATGGGTAGCAAAAATGCATCACACTAATTTAGGCTTTATGATTTCAGAATTGTACTCTTTCCACTGCACATTCTATTACTCTGTAAATACTTGGCCTGTTTTCATTTGGTTCTTTAATTTTATTCATGTGGTGATGGCTTAAAGCTTCCTTTAAAGGAAGCTTAAAAATTTCATTTAACCAAAAGCTCCCAAGAATTAAAAATGCCACGGATCTAATGTAGACATGGATATCATTAGTTAATGGGTAACTATATATTTTCCACCCTAGTGAGATAACAATCAGAGTATTTTTCTAAGTTTTAGTCTCTCAGTGTTAAAAAGGACTTTGTTAAAATAGAAATATTTAGACAAAGGTGATCAAAAGTCTGAATCAGGTCACCTTAAGGTAAATATTAGGAACCTGAGGAAACAAATGGAGATTTGAACACTGAGCTATGATATAATGAATGGTTTCAAGTATTTAGTAGAGTATAGAAAAGCCCTTTAAAGCCTGGTCTTAGCCTAGCATTGCAGCTTCTGGGATATCTGTCTATCTATCATCTATCTATCTAGATATAAATTTGAAAACTTTTTTAACTTAAAGATTTTGAGAAATAGAACATAATCAGCACCATAGAAGATCTGTTTCTGATAACAACCTAGCCCCTCCTCCCAGTTTGTTAATATTCTCTCTTATTTAATGTAACATTGTGCAAATAGACCACTACTGATCTGCCGTTATGAATGAAATAGCTATAATCATCTGTTTGCATATCCTGGTGAAAATATTCATTTAGTTCCATGTTGTATTTCTAGGAATGGACCAAATTTTTATTTTTATTTTTAAGTTTTCTAAATATTGTCCAACTTACCTCAAATGTTTTTATTATGGGCACTTTCATTCTTTCACATTCTTGCAAGGCAATTTTACTGTTGCCCAATATGGTAAGTGTGTAATAGTATGTCATTTTAGGTTTTAATTTATTTTTAATTTAATTTAATTTAATTCCAGATTCATAATAAAGATAAACAGTTTTTATATATGAGTGGCCATTTGGATTACCCTTTCTGTAAAGTACATGCTCAAATCTTTTGATATCTTAACACTGTGTCATACTGACTTCTTTAATAGTAGATTTTCTGAATGAACTTTTAGCTGTGTAGGTCTTCTCTATTTTATTTTGAACTTGTTTTCATTTCAAAATCTTTATATTTATTTTCATAATCTGCTTTTATTTTGCTTTGTCTATTATCTATCTATCTATCTATTTATTTGCAAGCAAGAGAGAGTGAGCAAGTGAGAGTGCAGGGAGGGATAGAAAAAGAAGGGAAAAGAATCTTAAGCAGGCTCCAGGCTCAGCACAGAGCCCAACTCTGGGCTCTATTTCACAACCATGACATCATGACCTGAGCCAAATTGAAAGAGATAAAATAAAATTAAGGTGTTAAAAAAAAAGGAAAAAGAATTGGAGGTTTAATTAAGTGAGCCACCCAGGCACCCCTGTGGTATCTTAAATTAGCTGTCATATCTTTAAAGTTCTAGAGTATCCATTTGGTTCATTTATAAAACCTTTCTCAATATCATTTTTAGTGTCAGCTTTTTGTTCAATTTGCTTCCCCTCTCATTTCTTTGAGCAGAGTAATCAAGCCATTTTACAATCTTTATTGATCATTTTAACATCATACTTAATCCCATTTTGTCTATCCAATCTTGTTAATGGTTTTTCTTTGTGTGCTTTGTTACATTTTGCTATGTTCAAGACATTATATTTGAAACTCTTATTGAGTAGGGATAATTAAGAGCTATAATAACGGTATGGTCCTCCTTGGTAGGATTTTCTCTTATATCTGAGACTCTACAAGACAATCATACTCCAAATTCAGTGATTGGCTTTCTCAGTTTACACAGAAGGCAAGGTAGGCTATAGTCTTATTTCTGCTTCTCCTTGTGCTTTGGGGATCTCAACTTAAATTTGGGTTGTACCAAAGTCCTCAAATTTGATTGCTGCTGGATTTGTTTCTCTAGTATCAAGAGTCTATGAACAACACAGCTCAGTGTGTTTTAGCAGTTTCAAATGCTCTCATAGCTAAAATGGCTTCAGGGCATATATCTCTAGGCTCTCATTGTATTTCGTATTTTGGCCCAGTAATCCCTCACTTATTTTTATAATCATTCTGATATTTTTAACTTTAAAAGCTATTTTGTCTGGATTTTTAGTTGTCTTAAGTAGGAGTTTTTAGATCACCATTACTAGAAGCAACAACAAATATACATGAAAATATCTGCAGTAGTTTATCACATCTTTATGGCTTTGAACTTCCATAAGCTGAGGCATCCTTCTCTAATCACTTAGGCAAACTCCAATTTAACCTTTAATACAACCCAAGAATTGCTTCATTTAAGAACATGTTCAGGGATGACTCTTCCCCACTGTTCTTACCAACATTCCCACACACTCTTTGCTACCCACACCTTGTTTATGAACTTTCGTTAGGTATATCAGCGTGACCAGAATTTTGCTCTATTGTATTTTTGTCCTTTAGAGCTTTAATTAAATATGAATTCCATAGAAAGTCTGTCCCTTTTCTTTCAAACCTGGGTTAGTTATTTCTTCTCATTCTTTGTCAGAAGTTACTTTATTAGAGAAACTTATAGCTCTATTGTGACTTTGGAGCCTTTACAGTTTTTCGACTGGAAAAATCACCCATCCCTGAGATTTTTACGCAGCTTCCTAGCTGATATTATTCAGAAATCTGTTCAAAACAGACTTTTTCAGGGAGGCCCTTTCGGACCACTCAGTTAAAAAACCTCTTCTCAATCACTGCTCTTTTAAAAATGTGCTTATTTAGTTCAAATATGCATCTCTATTAAAGGAAAAGCAGTATGATTTTTTTTTTAAAGTTGGCTTACCTATTATCTATCTCTCCCATTAAAATGATTCCTCTGGCCTGGGGTTTTGTTGTGCTCATTTTAGGCCAGGCACTCAATAAATTGTCACTGAATGATTGAATTGTTTGACTCCCTTGCTAGATTCTCAACTTCATGAGGCCAAGGATTGTTCTATTCAGTCCTTCTTTATCCTCAATGTCTGTTATATTGCAGTCACTTACGTGACTAATGGGAAAAATCACAGAAAGAAAGAGTTAAAACTACAGAAAAACCCTGTAGGTTCAATAACACAAAGCTTTCTAAAATTATTTAGCCCAGGAATTGAATACTGGCTGCACTTTTGATTTTTTTAAAATGGTATTGAATTTAATTTAAATGGAAATACTGGAATGGTAGAATAATAAAAAAATTATAAAAGCAACTTGCTCCTTAAAGTAAGAATTATATAGGGCATCTCTTCTAGAAGCAAAATTTTCAAATGTCAAACATCTGAAAGCATAGAAGGAGAAGTAAGAGTGTGAATTGTACTTCAATGCTCTTTTCTTTATATTCAGCAAACAGCTTCATTCACACACCTTTCCAATTTTTTCAACTCTTTTGACAAAGCCTTCAGAGGAGTTACTGCTGATGACAACCATCACAGCCTAACAGGAGAAATTTTATAAAGAAAAATAATAGCATGTTTTTCCCAAATTGTTAAGGATATGGTGAAGCTCTGTCGGATTCAAAGGAGGAATGTGCAATTCCATGCTATATATAATAATAACTTGTTTTAATAGTGGCTTTGCAATTTTTCAGATATATCCATTTTCTGAAACCACTATCAAATAAACAAAAACAAACAAATGAACAGGGGTTCGAGACAGAAATTATCTAATCTAAAAATAGCACATGTTCACAGAATACACAACACATATCCCAAGTACTACTATAGGTTTCAAGTAATAGTCAAAACAATAGTAAAAATGATTCAGACCACACCAGTCAAATCATAAATGGGACCTTAACTGTAAATCCTTATCTTTAGATCAAAGCGGGTAATTGGGGGCTGAAGATACATTATAGAACTAATATGTTATAGAACTCCTCTGAAATGAGTCATTTATTCCATCACTTTTCCTGCACAGCTGCTGACCCATGTTTTGGTTCCTGGAAATAGCTGCTACCCTGTCATACTTCTTAAAAGCACATATATTGATAACTCTACTCATTCCTCCATTCTCTGTGACTGTCACTGTGTTAAAATGTGGAGTCAGCTGACTCACTTGTGATGGTAATAAAGTAGATGAGTTTGCAAAGTATTTTGTTATTTCTAAAAATGCAAAAACCAAATTACATTGAAATCATAAGGGGTGTTTCAGGGAGAGCTGTAGGATGTGGTTTCTTGTGTAATCCACAGAGATTAGCTCCAACACATATTTAAACTCTCCTCTAGGAGCAACCTTAGTGGTAAAGCAAGAAGATAAACAGATGTAAACACACCCTGGCACAAAATTATCACTTATGTTTGGCTTCCTAGTCTCCTCGTGTTACTTATTTATCTTAACTTCTCTCTGAAATCAGGGAACACAGAATCTCAATCAGTTGACATTTTTCTACTGAATTACCCAATAGTCTGATCATACCCCAAGACTTTTTTAAATTATTTCACTCATAATCCCAAATCTGCTTTGCTTCCTCATCTTAGTACACTGTAATTTGATTTCAAAATGAGGACAGTTGTCAGTAATGCCACATTCGTTCATCTATTTTACAATTCCATGTGCTTATAACTATGAAGATATGTTAATAACATCCATTCCAATAAGCCACCCTAAATTTATTATCATGAAACAAGACCTCAAGAAAGAGAATTCAAAATCATCCATGTATTTGCAACTTATTGCAATAAAGCCTTTATCAATAGACTTCCCTGTGCACATGGTGGTCAAATTGCTGGTGAAAACCAGCCAGATCTATTACAAGCTTTCTCATGGCTTCTAGGTAACCCAAGTGAGCCTTTATTGATACTGGGAAGGGATAAAGCAGGGAAGGGATAAACAGTGCTGTAAGAATTGGCTAGACAAAAGTAATGACTCTCATTACAAAGTGAGTATTTTAAAGCAAAAGAGCCTGTTGGGAATATTGTTTTATAAAATAGTGGTTTTTTTATTAACTTTTTAAAATTCAATTAGGTAACATATAGTGTACCATTAGTTTCAAATGTAGATTTCAGTTATTCATCCATAGCATATAATAGCTAATGCTCAGTACTTACTGTGATAGCTTCTTGAAAGCAGAATTTTAACCCACTGAGCCACCCAGGCGCCCTTGAAAGCAGAATTTTAGATCACATTTTCTGATTACTTCCATGTCGTACAACACTTTCCTGCTAGCAACCTTCAAAACATACTGTTTGTTAGAGGAATTTCTTTAATAATAAATAAATAGAAATTTATTTAAATTTATAAATATATAAAATAAATAGGAATTTATTTAAATTTATTTAAATATTGCACACTGTTTCATTGTTCATAAATAAGGTGATGATATTATAGCCATTAGTTGGTAGCACTGATATATCACTTTCTTTTTACTTCTCAGTGCATTCTCTTTACACAAAATAGATATATATTTTAAAAGAATCTGAATCTGTGGCAAACTTGTAAAAAATCCTATACAGTAAAGTTTATCATTTTAAGTAATCTCAATTATCTTCCTCAATTGTGATAGTATATCCTTCTATCTAGGCCAGATATTGTATGAGGGATTTGAAAAGACATACTTTTCTAAATTTCACTTTTCTCATCTGCAAAATGCTTATCATATCCTACAATAAAATACACTTACAATTTTTTGATGAAAATTTATTTATTTATTTTAAGATTTTATTTCTTTATCAGAGAGAGTGGGCGAGAGAGCAAGCACAGGCAGACAGAATGGCAGGCAGAGGCAGAGGGAGAAGCAGGCTCCCGGCCGAGCAAGGAGCCCGATGCGGGACTCGATCCCAGGATGCTGGGATCATGACCTGAGCCAAAGGCAGCTGCTTAACCAACTGAGCCACCCAGGCGTCCCT
The DNA here is from genome assembly GCF_964662115.1 of Mustela nivalis. Taxonomy (NCBI): domain Eukaryota; kingdom Metazoa; phylum Chordata; class Mammalia; order Carnivora; family Mustelidae; genus Mustela; species Mustela nivalis. Next base: position 99,009 of record NW_028135722.1, on the reverse strand, counting down.
TTTGATGAAAATTTAATCTGTATAAACAATATATTTGCTGTAATGCGTGGTTCATGGAAAACATCTTATTTAATTATAAGCAACAACAGTATTAGAAATTAAGTAAATGTGTCTATAATATTTAAAGTTTTAACACATAATTCCACTGCTTTGCCTTATTTTCTCAAATCCCTTTACCACTTTCACTGACAGAGTCAAATGTACTTTTTCTACTAGTAGCCAGCTCTTTGTCTTTTGTCAGAAAGATGCCCTTGTGAATTATTTATAATAGAGATATTAGCAATAATAATAATAATAATAAATAGCAATGAAAATGTTAAAAAAAAAGTTTTCTTAACTAATTAGGGTTCTTAGACATCAATTAGAGGAACCACCTCGGGCAAGCAAATTAATCTGCAAGACATTCCCAGAATTAACAAGTCAGTCAGATACAGGGTTGTCCGTAGACTGAAAGGTGAAGCAAAAGGACTAGGTTTGGAAAATAGGTAAGGACAGTGAAAAAAGTGATCAAATTTTGGGGCAAAATAAACTCTTAGGTGTCCTTTCAATGGAGTCCTGTTCATTATGTAGCAGAAACTCTAGAGATTATCTCAATCCATTGGAGTCACCCCGTTTATTAGCTTGCTATTGACAAAGTTATTTACAAACTGTAGAGCAAGAGGTTATAATGGAGAAAACTGATGGTAATGCACAGGATTCTTGTTAACAATAATGCAAGTTAGTGATTTTTCATTAGAAAACATAAATTCTATAACCCAAATTATGGGCCCAGAGCACTTCTGCTGCACAACTCTGCTTATATCCCAAATAACCATGTGAACTAGTTTTAATATCTGCTTCTCTTATTAATTTTTGAATAAAAATTCTTGACACAAGTATTTTATAATTGTGTGATAACCATGCATTTAATTTCTTGGAGAACAAAACACACTTTAGCATAACTAGGTTCGTTCACAGAACCAGCCTTGATAACACACTTCTATATGTTAGAAATGATGTAATAAATGTAGAATATTGGGCACTTGTTTGGTATTCTTTGCCATGTTTTGCACTATCTAAAAAGAGATCAGTGAACTTGGACTGGAGTTAGTAGACATGGAAGAAAATAAAATATTACAGAGAAGAATACTCTGTGGTCCACAACCTAAACGGGCTGGGATTCCCATCATTTGGATCCCTGTAGCTTTACAAAAGTCAATTAAATTTTTGTATCTCCGATTAAAGTTGATTCCCCAGTACTTTTTCAAACATATCTTGTAAAGTATTGTTTCCCAGAAAAAAAGGGATTTTGCACATGTATCTGCCTTTGTCTCTGGTCATGATCTCAGTCAGGATCCTGGGATCGAGCCCCATTTCGGGCTTCCTGCTCATTAGGGAGTATATTTCTCAGTCTCTCTCTGCAGCTACATCCCCCTGCCCCACTCATGCTCTCTCTCTCTCTCAAATAAATAAATACAATCTTTAATTTTTTAATTAAAAATAAGATAAATAAAATAAAATAAAAAGTCTGGTCTTACTGCCCCATTTAGCTCCTTTTGTTTTTTTGAGTTGTATTTAAAGCAGCATGAGAGAACATGAGGCTCTCAAACTTTAAAAAAAAAGGAAAAAATTGAGTTTTGTTAGGATTTAAGATCTTGTCTGCTAGACAAAAACGTTGGCTTTGTTAACATGTGAAAATCAACAAAAGAGAATAAGATCGAATTCTAATAATTTTTGTAGAAATTAAAAATTTCCTCCAACCCAATTACATACAGACCCATTAAGTAAATTCATTCCAATGTCCCAAACCAACCTTTTCTAATAGTAATGCATCTGTGTAAACAGGGTCAACCCAAGGAATAAATAAATATTATTATTTTTTTTCCTGTCTCTTCCACAGTCACATCTGGGTATATTGGTAGCAAGCCAATTATCTATCTTATAAGACATGATATCATAAGGAAGGTTATTCTGTCCATTTGGAACAACTGAAAATCATTGTAATTTTATCTTGGTGCAGTAACTTGAGATGGCACAGTGTGGGTTATGAATATATTTTATTTTTTTTACTGGGAAGAAGAGATTATAGAGATATTGGTTATCCAAGAGAGACTGACAGGTGTTGATAGTTGCCAGGTCAATATCCATCTACTCTTTCCTTTAATATCAGAAAGCACTGAGGGATTGACAACAAGGAAACTTAAAACAACATCAAATATTTTATTGTCTCTTTTCTAGTTACATTGTAACCTTATGACAAAGTATCAGTCGTACAAGATATCATTCTCTTTTACCTCTATCTTTCTGCCAGAAATGTGGGCTTAATAGTGAGAACTCCAACAGCAATTTTTGCAACTGTGAATAAAAAGCCATGAAAACCTCTAAGATAGTTCACTTGACTTTCTTAAGACTCTGAACCAACACATTACATTTTTGCAACTGTGAATGAAAAGCCATGAAAACCTCTAAGATAGTTCACTTGACTTTCTTAAGACTCTGAACCAACACCAGAAAACACTCTCTGTAGTCTTCTTGTTAAATGAAAAATATGGTTAAACCACTTTTGACAGTCTACTACCTACAGCAAACTGTAAATCTTAATTGAAATATGTCCTCTCAGCTGTGCTTAAGCAACTGAGTCCTGAGCTTTTTAGGTTTTCAGTCTGAAAGAGTACACCTCGGGTGCTCTGAAAGGGAAGAGAAAGGACACCCTGTTCTCCATATAAATTAAAGAAGAGAAATCTGTGCATTTAAGTGGGCCATATAAAATTTATCAAGCAATTATCTCCTAACTCCTTCCTATCCAAATTACCTGATATGCTCTCCCTACTCCTTTATTCCACGTTACTGCCTTTTCCAGGATTCTGTATCACATCACAGCATGTCTTCTGTTATTTCCTTCTTGCAAGCTAGTTTTGTTTTCTCCATCTAAAAAAATCAACAATCATTGTGTATTTCAATTCCCATTTTCCTCAAATGCATTGATTCTTCTTATCTATTACTCTTTTCTCATACTCAGTGTCTTTGTCTTTATGGGGTTTGTACTTTGCTTTTCCCCATTCTTTACTGCCATTATATAATCAAATCTAATAACTTCTTAGAGAAAGTTAAAAATTCCTGCATAGCCACACGTGAACACAAAGTCACTGATTTTTAGCAAACCTATAAGATAGTCAGACATCCATTCAATTTCTTTTTAAGATTTTATTTATTTATTTGACAGAGAGGGATGAAAAGCAGGCAGAGAGGCAGGCAGAGAGAGAGGAGGAAGCAGGCTCCCTGCTGAGCAGAGAGCCTGATTTGGGGCTCGGTCCCAGGATCCTGGGATCATGACCTGAGCCGAAGGCAGTGGCTTAACCCACTGAGCCACCCAGGCGTCCCTCCATTCAATTTCTTAACTGAGTCCCAAATGCATCCTGACTTCTAACCTAAACCTAAGTTCTACTTCTTACACGTTGTTATATGACCAAATTCTTTCAGTTCAGTATTTTGTAACATTTAAATATTAGTCAATTGATGCTTTGTTTGTGTATTTCTATGAAAATAATTTGAATACTGTAGATTTATTGTTATATTTATAGGTTTATAATCAAAGTTTCATCAGTTGAAGTTTTTGGAATTTTCAGATATAATGATTAACCTAAAATGATACTGCCTCAAATCCCTCTGATATCAAGGCCCAACTCCTGATTATAGCCAAACCTGTGGTGGATAGTTCCATGGGAAATTGCAGTTACTTAACACTGATAGGATCTCATGTTCTCTCTCTCATTTTGGAATGTCTCCAACACAACCCAAAAGTGTAGGAGAGTTAATGTCCTCTGAGGACAGCTCTCAGTGAAGTGGAAATAAGAACCATAGGTAAAATTGTCAGTTTTCAGGTCTTCATGAGGACAACTTAAAGAAGTTTCTCAGGACCTTTCAGTAAAAGCAAGCCTTCATTTTCTATCCACAACAATTATATCAACAATGTACCTCTTTGACAAAGTTGCTTCTTCACTGTATCACTTTCCCATTCTTTTCTACCTTGGATAATCTCCCAGATAAACTAACAGTACTCAAATCCTTTGTCCTACTCTTTGCTCTCAGGATAAATGGAGCCAAAAGACTTAGATTAATATCAAGTTCTGAATGGGATCTTAGAGCTATTTCTGTCCAGATTTTCATAAACATAGGGACCTTTGAATTATCAGGCTATAAATAAGTTCTAAATGGAGGGGGCAAAAGCAAAAAGTAGAAATTTTTATGTTTGATTTTTAATCATGATTAATTGACTTTATTGATTATTAAAAATACTAACATTATAAAAGTGTGGATCTTTGTAAAACAATGTCTTAATGTAAGAAAGAAGTTGCATAGTCCTTTTGAGAATATTAAACCAAGTGTTCAGGTGCCATCTAATTTCTTGTTTAATCCAGAACTTTGGTGTGCATCATCTTGAGGAATAGGATTTTGAAGTCCAGACAGACTAAGAGAAAACTGATCCAAATGTGTGTGTTTATATTTCTGCTTTTGTTGTAAAAATCAAAGTGTGATTGCTGGTTTAAAATGGTAAAACTAATAATGTTCATGGACTCGATTATAAATTTTCTAATTGTATGGGAAGAATCCAACAAAGATAGAATTAATTGATTTGCAAATCCTCAAAGAGCTACAGGATCAGGTAGTGGTATGTTCTGATTCAACAGCATCATAATGCAGCATTTTATATGTGTGGCTAATGGATATTTTCATGAATGTTTGCTAGCTAGTCAGCCAATACAGAGAAATATTAGGTAGGGTAATTACTCACAGTTGTGTTTAATATAATGAGAGAAAATTATCAAATGGCACTAATAATAATAATCCTATAGCAGGCTAAATAATTCAATGATAATTACAAGTATTAATCTAGCTTTCTTCCCTGATTATGACTCTTCTCTCCTTTATCATAATGGGAGTAGCACATTGTCTGCAATGAATTGTGAAAACCCAGCAGTGACTTTGGCAGTGAAGGCCTCCCATCAATTTTGATAGGTTAAAAGGATTCTGGTTGGTCTTGAGCAAATGTGTCAATTTTTTTATTCTGTGTGTGTCATAAAAGAAAGAAGCAATAGTAAATTCTTGCTGTTATTCCATGGAGCCAATAAAATCATACTGCCAACAAGAGGCTGTTGACACCATAGGTGTAGTTAACTGTCTTGAAATACTACGCCTGGAAATAAAATCCTAATATTTCACATAACCTCTTTTTTTAAAAGAAACAAAACAAAACAAAACAACTATACTGCTTACATTTAGGGCCCTGCTGTTGTGTAACTATTTTTGAACATGTCTTCTGTAAGTGTATATATATATATATATATATATATATATATATATATATGCATATTTTTCTGTGCAATAAATTCATTTAGAGATAAATTTGGATTGCAAATTATTTTGGGGGAGGCGTGGTATTTGTGGCTAGTCTTACAAGTAAAAAGGACTAAAAGAAAGAAGAAAAACATTTTTTATTACAGCATATTTACATCTGTCCAAAGTACTTATCTACTATAATACTGACTAATGTATAATACTGTACACAAAGAAAGAAGCTAAATGAGTTATAATTCAGTCAGTGTATAGCTGGCCATTTTAAAACTTACCACTGAATCTTTCTGGTATGCAATGTGATATCTGGCAATCTGGTCCAGTTCATTACATCAGGTCATTTGTATGTTCTTATTACCATTTTGATAGCATAGCACATTTTATAACCCAGACATTTTACAATGGAACTATGATGCATGTATTTTCAAAAGTATAGACATACATGAAGCTATGAGGTCAAAAAAGATGAATGTCCGTAGTACCATATAGACTCAACAAATAAAAGTGTCCAAGGGTCTGAGTGTGACTTATGAATATTGTATAAGATTAGGCCAACATGTGGTTTTGATATAAATAATCTGTTCTTAAATTAGAATTACAATCGTTGAGTACAGTGTTGAAAATGGCAGATAGATTTTAGCTATCTTTGCTCACTAGGGAAAATGGAAAAATGTTTAGTTTGGTCAGATTTTCACTTAACTTCTGAAAAATCTTACGTTTGAGAGAACCCTTCTGAAATAAGAATCCTTAAAGACATAACCCCTTTGGCACAAGTTTTCAAGAAACTTGTTTGATGTTGTAGACAATTCTATGGCACACGTACTGTTCTAGATGTTTCATGCCAATAATATGTAAGCCATACCAAGGCTACATATACATATAGAGATGTTCCTCAGCTTACAAGGGGGCTATGTACAGAGAAACACATAAAAAATTGAAAATGCATTTAATACCCCTAAACAATCAAATATCATAGCTTACCTTAAGCTTATTTAAACATACTCAGAACACTTACATTTGCCTGCATTTGGGCAAAATCATCTTAAGCAAAGCCTATTTTATAACAAAGTATCAAATATCACATGCAATTTATTAAATATTACATTAAAAAAAGAAGAATATATATATTCTATATATATATTCTATATATAGAATGCTTGTAAGAATATCAGGTGTTCACCCCTGTAATCTTCTAGCTGACTGGGAGCTGTGGCTCACTGCCGCTGCCCAGCATCACAAGATGGCACCATATAGAACAAGAGTTTCAGGTGGTAGGTGTTGTAAATTTTACCCAAACTGACATTGGTCAAACTCGTTTTTGTCATCATATATATCAAGTAGTTTTCTCGGGTTTATTTTTAGAATATCCTTGTATAATGAATATTTACACTGATATCTAGTATAAAAATCTTGCAATTTAACAGTAGAAACATTAAGATATTGAAAATCAATCTATTTCTTTAATTCATTGAAGACATTTTTGGCTTGTTTCCAGTACTTTCTTACTGGTTAAAAAGTGAATTTGAAGAAGTCTGGATTTCATTATTATATGGCACTTTCCCTTTGATGAATACAAAGACGATATTCTATATTAGCTATCTGAGAAGAATTTATTTTTTTAATTTTATTTATTTGTAAGAGAGAGAGTGAGAGAGAGCACAAGCAGGGGGAGCAGCAGGATGAGGGAGAAGCAAACTCCCGGCTAAGCAGGAAATCTGTTGCAGAACTGAGTCCCAGGACCCTAAGATCATGACCCGAGCTAAAGGCTCAGGCGTTTAACTGACTGAGCCACCCAGGTGTCCCAATCTGAGAAGAGTTCTGTATGCTATTCCTATTAATATGCAGTTTAAAGTCTAGGTAATTAACTTAATATTTTAGTGGCTATTGTATAGATAGCACTATGTTCCAGGCAGAGAGTAAGAAAGAAATATTAAATCAACCATATTCTATGCATTCTAAATGAAAATAATTAATCAATCATAATAAATCCTTCTATTTATGGAATATCAACTTATAAGCTTTCCTCCATATGAACAATGCCAAATACCAGAATAAAGGGTCATCTAATACAAATAAAGGATAGAATTAAAGAATTCTGGTAAGCCATTTAATTTTGAAAAATGGTGTTCTATTGTTGCTGAGTTGTGGTTTTCCGTTACATAATATCTGATAAGTGTAGAAGTAACATGAGTGTTACGTGAGATGAGAAATGGTATATAATTAAGATATTTTTAAAAGTACAGATAAATACAAATTTGTAAACATAGCATTATGGAGGAGTAAAAATAAATGATAGCTACACACTCTAAAGTGAATAAAACTTGGAAAGCTAATAGAGAAGTAAAACAAGGACAGTGCAAAAAGTATGGTACATTTTTATGAAGTTCAAACAAATTCTGTGAAACCATAGATGGACTTAAAGATACTATTATGTATCAAATATTGTAAAAATTAAGCAAGGAAATAGCAAACATAAAACAACCAAAGCATACAAACTTGGGTAGATACAAGAGGTGTGATCATGTTCTACTTCATAAAGAGATGAGTTAATAGATAAATACAAGTAACTAGACTTTTTAGAAGTTCATAAAACGTTGCCTGTTATTTCTTAGTAATATAAAATATATGGTTTTCTAACAAAAACGTTTATCTTAAAAATATTTAAAAATAAATTTCAGGCTACTCCTAAGGTTATATTTACTTTTCCACTGTGGGAAAAGCTGGTTGTTGTAGTTGTAGTTGTTTGTTTGTTTTAGTCTCCTCCTAGTTTTTATTATTATAATGTGGAATGAGGAATGTTAGATTGAAAAGTGAATTATTTTATAGACAAAAATCATTACTTGATTCACCTCCTGGTACAGCAGATGGAACTCCTGAAAATATGCCCTTTTGCCTTATGGAAGAGTAACAGTTATGCTTACTTCTGAAACATACTTGGTGGTGGCCCTAAATAGTGACACCATAGTAAACATTTTGAATATTTGCAATTAATTTTTATAGTCATAGGGCTCCAAAAGGCACTGCAGGTATCTTAGCAGGTATTTCAATAAGGCTAAAAGTTGCCTGACTGTTTAAAAATATTAGCAAGGCACAAAACATGGCAGAAGTATTGTCCTCAGATATTATTTTTTTCCATATGCTCCTGATTTCACACATGACAAGTTATTTTTTCAAATATTTATTATAAAAGTTTTTATTTATTTATTTGACAGAGATCACAATTAGGCAGAGTCAGGCAGAGAGAGAGAGGAGGAAGCAGGCTCCCTGCTGAGCTGAGAGCCCGATGTGGGCCTCGATCCAAGGATCCTAGGATCATGACCTGAGCCGAAGGCAGATGCTTTTACCTACTGAGCCACCCAGGCTCCCCCATGACAAGTTATTTTGATAGATGTATATACAGTGTATTTTCCAGTTATAAGAAAAATGGTTCTGCTATTTTTAACCTTTTTTTAAAATTAAATAATTTTTTTCATTGAAATTTTATTTTTTAATGTTTTACTTCTCTTTTCTTTTTTTTTAAAGATTTTATATATTTATTTGAGAGACAGAGATCACAAGTAGGCAGAGAGGCAGGCAGAGAGAGAGGGGGGGGGAAGCAGGCTCCCTGCGGAGCAGAGAGCCAGATGCGGGGCTCAATCCAAGGACCCTGAGATCATGACCCGAGCTGAAGGCAGCAGCCCAACCCACTGCGCAACCCAGGCGCCCCAATGTTTTACTTTTCAATATACTACTTAGAATATAAAACCTATTCCATTTTGTAAGATGTTTACCATTTAAAAGCTGGTAATTTTCTCATTGTGTCTTCCCCTCACATTGCTTTATTTTGAATAAAAAATTTCACAATAAACATAACTGATGCTTTCCTTCTGATGGTCCCTCTGTTGGTCATATTGTATATGAGCCATGACAATTAGTTTTACAAAATTTATTGATGTTTGTTGATATGTTTTATCATAACTAATTTTCCCTCCCTTATCTAGATTCCCCAGCTTTCAGACAGGTGGACACTTCAATAAACCATACCCAAGGGATGTATCAAGTACTTCTTAGACATTCTCTCAGATCCTTGAGGTCTCATTTTGCCTAGGGATTTGCAATAGGTTCTGCCAGAGGCACCACTGTGACAACTGATGTCCATGATCTATCTCCTGCTAAGCTCAAGAGGTCACTGGTTTCCAAGTTTATCTATACAATTAATGCATACCAGCAAGTTCTTTTTTTTTAATATTAACAAACTTATTTTAAAGTTTATATGGAGAGGCAAAGACTCACAATAGTCAACATAGTGTTGAAGGAGAACAAAGACTGAGGACTGACTTCAAAGTTTACCATAACGATTGGGCGCCTGGGTGGCTCAGTGGGTTAAGCCTCTGCCTTCCGGCTCAGGTCATGATCCCAGGGGCCAGGGATCGAGTCCCGCATTGGGTTCTCTGCTCAGCAGGGAGCCTGCTTCTCCTCATCTCTCTCTCTGGCTGTCTCTCTGCCCATTTGTGATCTCTCTCTCTGTCAAATAAATAAATAAAATCTTAAAAAAAAGTTTACCATAACAATAATTGTAAGCATGATATTGTAATACCACAGAAAGACTAGATTAAAGCAACAGAATATATATTATCAATTATATTTTATATATAATAGAAAAGCAAAAGCAATACAAGAGAGCAAAATACAATCTTTTAAACAAATGGTTCTGTAGCAATGGTGAAGCTAAATCTAAAAATATAAAATAAAATAAATCCAGGCAGATATCCTACACTCTTCACAAAAATGAACTCAGATTGGATTATAAACCTAAACATGAAACATGTAGAAGGTAATATAGAAGAAAATTTAAATGACCTTGGTTTTCGCAATAACTTTAGCTAAAAAACACAAGCACTGAATTTAAAAATGTCTACTCTGTAAAACACAATGCAAGAGAATGAAAAGGCAAAGCACAGACTATGAAAAAAAATTTGCAAAATACACATCTGGCAAAGGACTGTTAATCAAAAATACACAAAGACCCCTTAAAACTCAACAATGGGGGAAAAACCGGATTAAAAATGAGCCAAAGACCTTAGCAGATACCTCACAAAAGAAAATATTACAGATGGCAAATAAGCATATAAAAAGATGCTTCACATCAAAGGTCATCAGGAAAATGCAAATTAAAACAAAAAAGAGACACCAGTACATACCCAGAATCCAGAGCACTGACAACAGAACATGAAATGTTGGTGAGGATGTGGAGCAACAGGAATGTTCTTCCATGTGTATTGAGAATAAAGAATGGAAAACAACTTGGCAGTTTCTTACAAAACTAAACATATTCTTGCCAGATGATTCAGCAGTAGCAGCTCTTGGTATTTATCCAAAGAAGATGAAATCTATACCCACAAAGATGTCTATAGTAGTTTTATTCATAACTGACAAAAGCTTGGAAGCAACCAAGATATCCTTCCATAAGTGAAAGATCAAAGAAAGTGTAGTACATGCAAACAATGGAATATTATTTAATGCTAGAGAAATGAATTACCAAGCTATGAAAAGATATGGATATAAATATTTAATAAATATTTGATTTTAGGCTTCTACCAGTCTATCAATAGTATTAGTATATTTTAACAGTGAATGCTCAGCATTCATGAATTTACCTAATAAAACATTTTGGGTTCAATATTTTAAATACTTCAACCTCTATGATTATATTCCTAATAATTTTGAATTGGGGTAAATAAACCTTAATTTTTTGTAACTTGTTTCTTATTGCAAGAGAGCTCAATGAAATTTTAGAAAATAAAAATTTACAAAAAAAAAGTTTAGTTTACTATTGCCAAATAATTTAAAACTTTATCTTATATTCAAATACATATATTTTTCTAAATTGATTTATATGCTACTAAAACCAAAAACTTTTAGTTATACTAGATTTCATATCCTGCAATCAATGCCAGAAATCCATCTGGCAATGATTTGTCTTAAATAGAGTTAAGATGGGTGTTATTACAATGCAAGATGGAAACAAAGATAGTATAACAATTGGTGTTACATAACTTTTCCGTTTTGATCAAGTTACTAATCTACAAAAGGCTTTTATCAGTGACAGACTTGGGACTTTAACAAAACTTTTAAACTAGCATGTGCGACTCATTCCTAGAAAACAACACAATCAATAACACTTTATTTAGATTAAATCATGACTATTTCTCCATTTGAATAAAAAAGGTAGCAACCCCAATAAGTTTATTGAACATGAAAAGTTGAAATGCTATAATGCTCCTAAGGAATTAAATGATCCAGTCAAGAATTACAAAAAAAGGATATAAATTACCAAAGTGTTTGTATAATTGTAATGTACAACTGCCCATTATCGTTCCATAGTGTAGGCTTGTACAAGAACTCTATAAAAGAACTCCACTTCTAAACTGTGGAAAATATGTTCCCTTTCCCCCTATATACAAATATTAAGCCATTCATTTAGCTTTTAAAATATCCACTTAATACAGGCTTTTTACACATTTGAACAGGCAGCAGGGCTCTATTCTTATCGCTTACATCTGAAGGATAGACTTCTAGCGTAAGAGGTAAAGCCCATAAAGGAGCCCAATAATAACAACAAAATACAGTTTAGTGAGCCCTTACAATCTGCCAGCTACCTTTCTGAGAATACTTCAATTAATAAAAGATATAAAATACCTGACCACAAAGAGCTTACATTCTTTTGAAATATAATAGTGAAATAAACCAATAATAGAGGGGCACCTTGGTGGCTCAGTCCATTGAGTGACTGCCTTTGGCTTGGGTCATGATCTCAGGGTCCTGGGATGTAACTCCCCAGCAGGCTTTCTAGGCAGTGGGGTGTTTTCTTCTTCCTCTGCGCACCCTCCCAATTCTCTCTCTCTCTGTCTCAAATAAGAAAATAAACCAGTAATAGAATAATGATTGATGGTTGATGGTGATAAGTGATACAAAGAAATACAAGAAAGGTAAAAGCCATTGGAGAATGCTGGTATGAAAGTTAATTTTATTTTGTGTTGGGTGGTTATATCTCATTTATGAGATGTTATTTGCACAAAGACCCAGGAAGTGAAGGAGAGTGTTATACAAATATTAAAGGAAAAGATTGCTCTAGGCAGAGCAAGTAAGTATATAGACTTTGTGTGAACAGCTTGTCTGTTACTTTTGAGGAAAAGCAAGGAGGCCAATGAGGAGTTCATAGTGGTGGAGAGAGGAAGAACGTATTGATGTATGACCTTCTAGTACATTAAAACGCCTTCAGTTTTTATTTAATATGAAAGGGGAAGATACCAAAAGACCCTCAACAGCAGAATAAAATCATCTGACTTGATTTTTAGGTTAAATTGCTGTACCAAAATAAATTTGCAGGGAGAAAGGAGTGCAGTTTGTGCGGAAGTGGGGTTATCAATCAAGTCAATAATTCAGGAACATATGATGGTGTTTTTAGCATGCTGGGTGGTAATAGAAGTGGTGAGGTATGGTTTTCATTGTGTATATATTTTGATGGTGAATATTCTGGTGAACAGGATGGGGTATGTGCAGGACAGACATCAACATTTATTTTACCTGCACAAACAGAAGGGTGGAGTCTTTATTCCCTGATATGGAGAGAACTCTGAGTTCAAATGTTCTTTCTCATTAAATGGCATAGTGATGATGAGGATTTAGTCAGACAGTGAAAGAGAGCAGTAAGCATAGTGTTAAGCGGTAAGACATTATAATACATTGGAACATCAAAAAACGTTGTGTTGGATCATCTGTTTATGTGAGTAAATAAATAAATAAAGCTTCCTGGGGTTCTGATAGAGGTAAAAAAGACTGCTATATGATCCAAAGGGGCACGTGCACCAAATGTTTATAGCAGTAATATCCACAATAGGCAAACTATGGAAAGAACATAGATGTCCATCAACAAATGAAATATATATATATATATATATATATACACACACAATGGAATACTACTCAGCCATCAAAAGAAATGAAATCTTGCCATTTGCGTTGACATGGATGGAACTGGAGGGTATTATGCTTAGCAAAATAAGTCAACCAGAGAAAGGCACTATCATATGATCTCCCTGATATGAGGAAATGGAGGTGCAATGTGGGGGGTTTGGGGAACAGGAAAAGAGTAAATGAAACAAGATGGGATCGGGAGGGAGACAAACCATAAGAGACTCTTAATCTCACAAAACAAACTGAGAGTTGCCGGGGGGGGGGTGGTGGGGAGGTTAGGGAGAGGGTGGTGGGGTTATGAACATTGGGGAGGGTATGTGCTGTGGTGAGTGCTGTGAAGTGTGTAAACCTGGTGATTCACAGACCTGTACCCCTGGGGCTAATAATACATTATATGTTAATGAAGAAGAAGAAGAAGAAGAAGAAGAAGAAGAAGAAGAAGAAGAAAAAGACTACTATAAATCAAATGCTATGGTTTTCAGCATAGAGTGTGTAATCAGGCATATTTTATTAAAGTAACCAAGTAAAATGATGGTCGAAAACTGGAATAACAGAAAACATAAAAATCAGAGATTTTAAAAAGAGATATGGGACAGTGTAGAGAATATAGTCAATGATATTATAATAGTGTTATATGGTGACAGATGGCGGCTATATTTGTAGTGATCATAGAATAATGTATGGAGATATTGAAAACCTGAAACCAATGTAACACTGACTATCAACTACACTCAAATAAAAAAATAGTAAAAATAAAACATTTTAATTTAAAAAGATAAAAAGAGGGACAAGAATTTGAAAAGTGAATTTCAAAAAGAGTAAAGATGAGGCTAAGACATACTCTGAACCTTGAGGAAAACACCATTTTGAAAATTCTTCCCATTTTGAGAAAACTCAAATGAATCAATACCATAAAAGAACCCATTTTAACCGAGAGATGTAATGAATGCTCAAGAAATAATTTTATGACAGGATAATTCTTCCCTATGAAACAGCATACAGAAACCCGGGGAAACACCTGGAAGCCAAATAAACTATACTGAAAATAAGAATTAGGAAAAAGATAAATGATGAAAGATAAGAAAATTAGACCTGCGACAGAGACCTAGTGAACAGAATTTTTAGCTTGTGGTTTAATGTTTTTGAGGATAATCTAGAGTTCATAACTGCCTTGAGGCAGGCTGGTTGTAGGCAGTTTAGGCAGACCCCTAAGAGAGGCCTACTTTGGGCAAGTGGTGTTGGAGGAGGCCATTGGGCTGGACAAAGACAAATCCAACCATTTGACTAAAGTGTCTGTGAAGATGTTGAAGTCAGATGCAGCAGAGAAAGACCTGTCAAACCTAATCTCAGAAATGGAGATGATGAAGATGATTGGACAGCACAAGGACACGATCAACCTGCTGGGTCCTGCACACAGGATGGTCCTTCGTACACTATCATGGAATATGCCTCCAAAGACAACATACAGGAGTACCTGCAGGCCCAGAGGCCTCCTGACCTGGAGTACTGTTACAATATCAGCCACAATGCAGCAGAGCAACTCTCCTCCAAGCACCCGGTATACTTTGCCTACCAGGTAGCCTGAGGCATGGAGTACCTTGCCTCCAAGAAGTGCATACACCAAGACCTGGCCACCAGGGAAGTGCTGGTGACAAAGAACAACATGATGAAGATCTCAGACTTCAGCCTTGCCAGAGATATCACCACATCAGTTACTATAAAATGAGAACCAACAGTGGACTGCCTGTGAAGTGGATGGTCCCTAAGGCCATGTTTGACCAGATCTACATCCACCAGAGTGACTTCTGGTCTTTTGGGGGTGATCCTGTGCAAAATTTTCACTCTGGAAGCCTCCCATATCCTGGAGTGCCTGTGGAGGTGGTTTTCAAGCTGCTGAAGGAGTCATTTGATGGATAAGCCAATAAGTGCACCAGAGAGTTATACACAATAATGAGGGGTGGCTGGCATGTGGTACCTTCAAGCTGCTGGTAGAAGACCTGGATCATACTGTGGCCTTGACCTCCAACCAGGAGTACCCGGACCTGTCCTTGGCCCTGGAACAATACTGTCTATGCTTTCCCAACACCCAAAGCTTCACCTGCTCCTCAGAGAAGAATTCCACCTTCTCTCATGTGCCGTTGCCCAGGGAGGCCTATCTGCCCTGACACCCAGCCCAGCTTGCCAATGGTGGACTCAAATGACTAGTATCCCTATTACTCCTGTCCAGATTCCGTCATAAGCTGTAACCCTTACCCCCCACCCTCCCTGCAAGACTCACTGCCTTCTCCTTTGTCCCTTTCCTACTGGCAGGAGCCAGCTGCCTACCTGAGGCCTTCACCCCTTGAAGTTCACCTCTCTTCCCCTTCCTCTTCCTCCTCCTTACAACCTGCTCATGAAAGAAAGGAACAGAGAGGCAGGTACTTGCTCGTGGCTACTTCCTTCCCTCCCATATGTTGGACCAAGACCCCTCCCTGTCATCTGGTACTGCCTAGACGTCGAGAGAGTTGGAGATGTGGCATGCCAGTGAAAGCTGTCGGAGCTTTCCTGGTTTGGTTTTGTGTGCTTAGCATAACATGTAAGACTGAGTTCTGGTGGCAGGGACCTAGTCCTTGGGGCTATAGCACTAGTGAGGGGAGGTCAACTGCTCTGGGCCTTGGCTAAGAGCAAGCCCTGCTCCAGAGATATGGTGCCAAGGGCTTATCAATTTTGATACTAATTTGCTTTGCTGACCAAATACCTGGTATCAAAAGATGGGAAGGCAAAGACTGGAAGCAGTGTTGTGACCATGGGGTCCAGCCCCAAACTATGAAGAAAACACAAAGTGTATAAATCTGAGTAAGTATATATTTACACACCTTTTTAAATAGGTTGTTATCAAAGATTTAATCAATGGGTAATATGCTCCTCGTGGCTGGGAAGCATCAGTTGCCATATATTAAAAACAAAGAAAAGAGGTGTCTGGGTGGCTTCCTCCAAGAAGTGTCCCTTCTTTTCAGGTCATGATCCCAGGGTCCTGGGATGAAGCCCCACATCAGGCTCTCTGCACAGTGGGAAACCTGCTTCTCCTTTTCCCTCTGCCCTGCTTATAGTTCCTCTTCCTGTCTCTCTGTCTGTCAAATAAATAAAATATTTAAAAAAAAAACAAGAAAGAAACAAAATGTTTTAAAAGGCCTTTTTTTTTTAATTTTCTAGGGGTGCCTGGATGACTTAGTTGTTTAAGCAGATGTTTGCCTTTGGCTGAGGTCATGATTCCAGTGTACAGGGATCCAGCCCTGCATGGGACTACTTGCACCCCAAGGAGCTTGCTTCTTCCTCTCCCTTTGCACATGATTCCCCCTGTTTGTGTGCTTCTTCTCTCTCTCTCTCTCTCTCTTGCTGTCAATAAATAAAATAAAATCTTTTACTAAATAAATAAAAAAATAAATAAATTTCTAAACCTACTTTCAGTTTAGGTCCCTTAACAAAAATTGCTACTGCTTCATTAAAAAAAAAAAGATAATTTAGAAAGATGCTTCCAGAGTTAAAAAGTTGTTTTGTTTCTTTGTCAGGATTCAATATAGAAGTGCTTTAAAAAGTAAAAGAAAAAATATGCTATATTAACTCTAATCACACTATAACTTTGGTGGTTATATCAAGATAATGAAAAGTGATTTTAAAGCAAATTTCATTATCAGACATAAAGATCAAGTCAAAATTACAGAAGAGTAAAAGGATGAATTCATCAGGGAGTATAATAATTCTTTTTTTTTTTTAAAGATTTTATTTATTTATTTGACAGAGAGAGATCACAAGTAGGCAGAGAGGCAGGCAGAGAGAGAGAGAGAGGAGGAAGCAGGCTCCCTGCTGAGCAGAGAGCCCGATGCAGGACTCGATCCCAGGACCCTGAGATCATGACCTGAGCCTAAGGCAGCGGCCTAACCCACTGAGCCACCCAGGCGCCCCGGGAGTATAATAATTCTTGAATTTTAATACGTAACAACAGATTTGGGGATATATAGGGAAAAACTAAGAACAAAAATCATAACTTCTACCTTGGACGACAAATGGAAAATAATTTCAACACCCTTATTTTAAGATTACATAGACAAATGGTCATCATATTGGTAAGATATGTAAGACTTAAACAAAATGATCAACTAACTAGATATGCTTGATATTACATTACAGTAACTGAACTAACTGAGGTCAGTCTTTGGTGAATCACAGAAACAGGTGGAGTTGTCAAACAAAGGAATCTTTGTTTACAACATACAAGGAGTTCACAGGGAATAAGTTCCAAAGCCTTGACTGTTTGAACAGGAGAGAGATTTTTATTTAGTATTTAAGATGAATACTCAGAAGGGAGAGTTTTATTATCCCGTGTATGGTTGGTCATAAGGTTGTGGATGCATGCACATCCACATATGTATTTGTGCAATATGTATTGCATGTTCACCTGAATGAAGCTTGTATTCCACCGAGGGCAGAAACTTCAACGTTAGAATAAAGCAGAGGTAACTGTTGGACAAGGGAAAGGAACTCTGCAGGCTTCAAGAGCAGATAGAAACTAGATGGGGTCTTGGGCTCATTTTCTGGGACAAGGAATGAAAGGCCTTGATTGCTTTTGAAATAGCACTAGGAGTTTTACCACTGATTTATTGTCTCAATAGCTTAGGCTATTTCCTGCTCTGGTGGTGACTGTTAGTTTTCCCATTGCCTTGTTCCCTCAAAATCCTTAGGAGTGAGGTTTTTGCATTTCTTTGTAAGAACCTCCCAGGAATTTTTGGAAGAAGTGTGCTTGGGCAAGTACACAGGTGGGGTATAGATCATTGAAAATAGCTGGGGACAAAAAATGACTTTTCTTATGTCAGGAAAACTATATCTCTTCTTTAATTTTCTAGGAACCTCTAACTCTTTCTGCTGATGTTACCAGCAGGCATCTGAGATATTACTGATTGTTCTCTTGAACCTAAGGAAAAGGAAATGTAGAAAGCAAAAGACAAAACTTTAAAATCTATCCTGCAACTCATCAATTCACTGCAGCCACCTCTCTGTCTTTCCCTTTCTCTTTTTCTCTCTTTCTCTTTCTCTCTCACTTTCTCTCTCACATACGCACAACACACGCAAATCGACTTAAAGCAATTTTTAATTTTCCCTATTCCATTTTAATATACTTGAGGCATGATCATTTTCTTAGTAAATACAAGGAAAAAAAATCTAGGATTCCATCATTCTGTGTGATTAAAGTATTGAGGAATTTACTTCCAATAGCACTTATAAAAACACATTTTATTTAAGGAATATTATATAATCAGGTGCCTGCATTTTTCTTATTCTCTAACTAGTGTTATTTGGCAATTAATATTTTGTCAATCAATATTCCCCTATACCTGAATGTGTGGGCAGTGAGAGATGAGTTAGAGGCAAGGATGGTGAACACTCCCAACAACTGCAGACTACATATATCTTAAGCCATGATTTTCTTTGCAAAGGTCAACATTGATAATGTTCTAGTCATACCTCTGTGTACCAGGAAAGAAGTAGCATATTTCTTGAAAGACACAGCTATCAAAGCTCCATTGAGAAACCATAAAGATGGAGAAGGGATTTGCAAATTAAATATCTGATAATGGACATCTACTCTGATTATTTAAAAATGAATAAAAATAAAAAACCTTACTAATAACCAAACAGAGTATCCAATTTTACATGTGAAGGAAATAATGGAAGAGACATGTCACCAAAAGTATATGGATGGCTTATAAGCACATGGCCAATTTCTCAACATTTAAACATTAAAGAAATACAAATTAAAATCATAATGAGACATGCTTACATATCTATTAGAATGGCTAAAATTATAAAGGCTAATTGTACTTGGTCTGAGCTAGATTGAGAAGCAACAAAAAATCTAAACTGTTGTTGGCATATATCATGATACAACCACTTTGGAAAATAGTTTCAAAAATTTTTAAATGAAAAATATGTTGCAGTTACACAAATAGCCATTTTATTCTAGGCATTTAACCAAGAAAAACAAACCCTATGTTCATACAAGGACTTGTATGTGAATTTCATATCAGCTTTATTTTTAAGAATTGAAAACAGTGGAAATGTTCATCAATGTCCATCAATAGAGCAAAGACAATTGGAGATTCTCAAAGTAATGATGCTGAGAAAAGAAAAGCCAGGCAATGAATAGTATATACTGTGTGATTCAATGACTACAAAAAATCTAGAAAATACAAATTTATATATAGTCACAGTCATCAAATATATGGTGTGATTTTAGTGCCTTCTTCTGTGCTCCCATAGCTTCCTACACTTGGATCTCCGAGCATTTGTTACACCATGTGAAAATATGAACTCTTTCTCTTTATTCTGTCTTACTAGAATAAGAATCCTTGAAAGTTTATGGACAATTGAACTCTCAGTTATTAGCAGAAATTCTATCACACAGTAAGTTTCCAAATATAAAAGCCAGAGTTTTACAATGACTTCTAAGCTTTTACATGATCTAGCCACTCATTTAACCTCTGTGACCTCTTTCCCTGCTACTCTTCAGTCACTCACAGTGGCCTCCTTGCTATTCCTCAGATATGCCAGGCATGATCCAACCTTATGGCCTTCAAGATAGCCAATTCCTTTGTCTGGAGTGACCTTATTGCTGATAGTTCTGCGCAAATTCATCACCTTTCCATACATTTGTTCAATTGTCAGCTTCATTGTAAGTACCCTGATCTTTCTATTAAAAGATTTAACTCCCCATCCCCTGCCTAGCAACCTTGATTTTTCTCACCCTGATCGAATTTTTCTTTTTCCCCATTGTACTCTTCCTTTTTGAATGCACTATGCCATTTTTATTAAGGTTTATAGCTTTGAATTGTCTCACCCATTAAAATAAAAGTTCTACAAAGCCAATTATTTCATTTACCAGTGTAGTCTGAAGTAATATCTGCCATATAATAGTTCAGTAGACAACTGGTAAATTTCAAAATAAATTAATGTTGAGAGTATACTGAATTTCATAAGTCATTTCAATATTTTTTTCCAAAAAATAAACTACATAAAACATACTTTAAATTTACTTTCAAAATATTTTATAGCATATAATGGACAATATACATAAGCCTAAAGAAACAATCCTATAATTAACCATTTCATACCTACTTAAAAACTGCATAATACCACACTCTTAGATCCTCTTTGAATGCTCTAAAATAACCCTTCAAATGAAATACATTTTAAAAACTCACAGATTTTTTGGCAAATAATTTAATAAAATAAAAGTTTCATTCATCTATGTAGATCAAAATAAATGTTTTTAATAAGCATGAAATTATAACTCTGAAGTGTGCTAAAATGAAACCACCTGCTAAGGGTGAGAGAACAAAAATAAACATCCTTTTTCCAAATAAGAGGAATTTATTACCTTTGAATCAAAGCATGTGGATTTGTTTTAACTGGCAATAAAGCAATATGGAGACACAAACCATAGAAAGTCATATTTTAGATTTTTAAAAGACTTCTAAGTGAAGAGTATACATTTTTTAATTGCTACATAATGCTACATAATGACAAGATGACAGGTTGTGGCAAATAGCATTTTAAAAGCTCTACTCATAATGGAACGGAAGATGTCATTTCCCTATAATTTTATATATGTCTTTAATTTACTATATCTGGATACAACATATTACCAAACAGATGTTCATCAAAGACTAAATCATTTTTAATGGAACATAATAATTTGAACCTACATCTATTAATCATTTTTTTCGATCTAACATTTATAGTCTCGCTAAACATTTTATCAGTTGTTGACAAAATTCAAAATAAATAGGATAAAAAGTCGTGTTTGGAAAAGTAGATTTCTTTTCAAATTGGCATTTAAATGAAAATATTTGCTGATATTTTTAAAACTTTAAATGTAATTTTATATATATCTGACCTATCAGATGATATAAAATTTTTGGAGAAAATATGACATATTTTTTGATCTTGGTTGAAGGTATTAATAAAGAGCAACTGTTTGTATTATTTGTATTGTGATATCTTAGTTAATAAACATGAATAACTGGTATAAAATATGTTTTTTTAAAAATTTTATTTATTTACTTGACAGAGATCATAGGAAGGCAGAGAGGCAGCCAGAGAGAGAGGAATGGAAGCATGCTCCCAGCTGAGAAGAGAGCCCACTGTGGGACTCAATCCCAGGAACCTGGAATCATGACCTGAGCCGAAGGCAGAGATTTTAACCCACTGAGCCACCCAGGCGCCCTAAAATATGTTTTTTTTTTTTTTTTAATATAGAAGTATAGTTCTTGCCAAAATATGGAACTAGCTGGAACTGAATGCCTCCTTCAAAGTCAGCTCTGGAGAAATTATGCAAGTGTAATATGGAACTATTTCAGATATTAACCAAAAACAAAGAAATGATGATAAACGCCTTAAAATACTCAAAGTTGCCCTTGACTGGTATGTTTCAAGCTCTATTCCTGGTTTGAAGACAGGTTTTAACAGGCCTGTCACTGTAGAAATCCGCTGGATGTTTAGAGGCTATCAGAACTGTACAAAACCTTGAAGGGGTAAAGACTTGAAAATTCTTTAGAGAGATTAGCTCCCTAAGGCATTATTCCTCCACACATTTTCCTCCAATCAATTAAGACTGATGGATGAGGGGCACCTGAGTGGCTCTCTCATCACGTGGGTGGTGGGTTAAGCCTCTGCCTTCATCTCAAGTCATGGTCTCTGGGTCCTGGGATCCAGCCCCACATCGGGCACTGCTCAAAAGGAAGCCTGCTTCCCTCCCTGCTTGCCTGCCTCTCTGCTTCCTTGTGATCTCTCTCTCTCGCTCTCTTTCTCTCTCTCTGTGTCCAATAAATAAATAAAATCTTTTAAAAAAGGCTGATGGATGATAAATTATGAAAACTGCTCCCTCCAAATGATGCTTCTTCATAAGGATTTAAGAATTTAAAATTGAAACTTGACCGTAGGATTTATCTTATAGAATAACATCAAGTGAAGGCAGTTATTATTAGTTCTGAAGTATTTGTGATTCTGAATTCTTGGCCTCATTAGTAAATTTATTTTTAAATTCTCCCATGGAGTGGTGATTGGCCTTCAGTCTTTCATTGATATACATCATTGGGTCAAATGAGATGTGTGTGCCCAGAACTATATATAATCTTTTTTGTATTTCACTGGAGATGGCATTTCTGAGTTTTGTTCAATTGAATTTGGACAGATGTTTTAATAGTCACTTCTAGAGTTGGCCCTGGAGAATATCTTCCTTTTTTTCTCTTCCCGATTCTCTGAAAAACCCTGACTAATTCACATTATCACAGTAATATCATAATTCAAGTTTTTCCAAACACTATAGCTGCAAAATAGAAGGAAGCTACTCAGAATGGAATACTATTGTGAATGATTGAGAAAGAAAACATTATTATAATTAAGCTACCAGGTTTCAATGTATTTTATTGTTGCTTAGAAAATCCTAGCATACCCAGACTTTACAGAGATTTGATGATCCTAAGAAGAGCTGAACTCATGGACCAAAATAACTATGCACATAAAAAGTACAATTACTTACCTAAAAAATATGATGTGGTTAACTTTATATGCCAATCCAAGTGTTATGGGAACAGGAATTAAAAAAATAGCTTAGGGGCCCCTAGGTGGCTCAGTGGATTAAGCCACTGCCTTCAGCTCAGGTCATAATCTCAGGGTCCTGGGATCAAGTCCTGCATCAGGCTCTCTGCTCAGCAGGGAGTCTGCTTCCCTCTCTTTCTCTCTGCCTGCCCTCTGTCTACTTGTGATCTCTCTCTGTCAAATAAATAAATAAATAAAATCTTAAAAAAAAAAGAATGACTGTACTTTTAAAAAATAGCTTAAAAGGAGCGCCTGGGTGGCTCAGTGGGTTAAGCCGCTGCCTTCCGTTCAGGTCATGATCTCAGGGTCCTGGGATCAAGCCCCACATCAGGCTTTCTGCTCAGCAGGTAGCCTGCTTCTCTTCCTCTCTCTCTGCCCACCTCTCTGCCTACTTGTGATCTCTCACTGTCAAATAAATAAATAAAATATTTTTAAAAATAGCTTAAAAGTATATGATAAAATAATGATATACATATACAAGGAAAAGAAAGATACTATACTGTGAATATAAATTAAGTGAAAATTGTTGAAATAAAGAATACAATAAATGGAGACTAAGATGAATATAGCTGTAAAATGAATAAATGAGTTGGGAAAAACAAACAAACAAATTAATGACTTCTGCCCAAATACAGCAGAAGAGAAAAAAAAATAAAGAAAATATTTAAATAAGTACTGAGATAAATTTTGGAGAATTAAAGAAAGATAAAAGATACCAGACTTAAAATGATGCCAAACACGAGATATCAGAAACAAAACAAAACAAAACAAAAACTACACACACTAAAAACCACTCGTATACATTATGGTGAGTTTTAAGAATATCAAAAACAGAGAAGAGCATAAATGATGCCCAAGAGAAGAACAGATCACCTAAAATGTACAAGAATAATACTGACAGCACAATTCTCAATAGTAATAGCATATAAAGAGACAGCTGGGAGTTTTTATAGATGGAAAAGATATTTGAAACTAGGTATTATACATCAATCCAAATTATTGATTAAATTTGAGAGCACAGTAAAAATACAATGAAGCATGTTAGGTCTTAGAACATTTATCACACAGAGACACACATTTTGGAAAACTTCCTTGGAAGACAGCTCAATTTAGATCGAGAAAACAGAATTATGTACTCAAAGGCACATTTTGAAGGAAAGATTGAATATAGTCTGCACTGCAAATATTCTTTAATCTTATGTTCTGAATATCCTAAATTTAAGAAGTATTTGTTCAAATATTTACCTTTAAATAAATCCTAGGAGACTTTTTCTTGGATTCTGGAAAATCAGTCCATTTGGATACAAATCTTTTTGTCACTGATGGAAATTTTGATAGCCCTTAACTGTGGAATGCCTAATGTATTGTTACAGCAATTGTGATTTGCCAATACATGGGTGATGTGTGTGTGTTGTGTGTGTTTATTTTTATTTTTGATGGTTTAACTCTTCTATGAGATTTTTAAGTAGACATGATTTTAATAAATTATGATTTGTTGAAATTTATCTGAGGTTATATATAATAAAATGAAATTTGTGTGAACTAAAGAAGTGCATCTCCATTTTTTTTGTTTTAAGAGTAGACTGGTCTTTAAAAATTGTCCAAAGAAGTACATTATATTCATTATTAAATTTGATAATATACTATAAAGTATTTATGGTCATATTGGACCATATCAAATTCTACTATTAATTCATATTAATAATTACCATAAGAGGAAAAAGGGATATTTTTCAAAATAAAAATTAGCGTATTTTTCAGAATATGATATAGTGTTATTCACTGAACTGAGGGAACAAATGTCAAAGTCTAACACAGTTTACAGAATGTTTTAACATAAATTGAAATTTAAATCTGACCAAATTTCACAGTTTTAAGTAAAATGATAGCACTTTATATCTTTGAAAAGTGGTAAATGACCCAAAACATGGCTTAGAAAAACAAATTTAACACTACACTAGTCTGAGATGGTTAAGTTATGGTACAACTTGCCATTGTGTATCATCAAATGGTATATTTTTTTCTTTTGGGCTTGTCATTATATTTTATTTTAGCCATTCTGGTAAGTGTGTAGTGATATCTCAGTGTCATTTTTTTTTAAAGATTTTATTTGTTTATTTGACAGAGAGAAATCACAAGTAGATGGAGAGGCAGGCAGAGAGAGAGAGGGGGAAGCAGGCTCCCTGCTGAGCAGAGAGCCCGATGCGGGACTCGATCCCAGGACCCTGAGATCATGACCTGAGCCAAAGGCAGCGGCTTAACCCACTGAGCCACCCAGGCGCCCTCTCAGTGTCATTTTAATTGCATTTCCTTGATGTCTAATTGTGTCAAAATATATTACTTTGATGTTTAATGCTCTGAGCTTTCTCAGTTCAGGACCATGAAGCCACTTAGGAAAAATACAGTTGCAGAGGCACTCATAGACCAACTCTTATTTCGAAATAAGAAGAAACATTACTACCCATTCCAACAAAAAATAGATTTGTTATGCAGCAGGGATTTTATAAATTACCTGACACAACTTATATAGTAAGATGAAATGGGACAGGCGGCTTCTTGCAGCTATATACAACATCATTTTAATTTCAATTTTCAGTATAATTTTTCCAAGGTATACACAGAATATATATTTAATGTAAATTGTGAACATTTTAAACTCTGTATATGGAAATTAGTCAATTTTAAGTTTATAACAATCAAAATTAACGGAAGTTTATTTTAAATTAGTTAGCTTTCTCTGCATTGCAAGACAGAATAATCAAGAATTGGTAAGAAAAAAGTAATCTCTGTAAAATTACCGGGGGTGCATTATAAAGTGTTCGGTAACTGATCAAACTCACAATTTGGATTGAATGGCAAGTGATTTTTAAAATCTGGAACTCATTGTCAATTTTTTTTTCTTCATTGTGTCTTAATAATTTACTGTGTTCATTTGCATGGAAGTGAAGAAAAATGCATGACATTTCATCTCAACACTAACACCTTTAACTGGCAACTCTAAATGTACTTTACAGCCGTGTAACAAAGTAAAGATCAATGATGTTTCATGAAATATCTGTTATAATTCTCAAGGAGATAGGGAGTTTGTGCAAAAATGCAAATCACTTTGCGACTAAACACATTGTTTATTTCAGCTAATTTTAAGAAAATATGCTGAGAATCTCTCAAAAAAGGAAGCAATGATTTAGGTTTGCCTTCAAACTCCTTATCTAATCCTGAACCAACAGCACATAGTTCAAAGAGCAACTAATTTGAGTAGCTCCAATTTACACATTTCCTAACAATGCTTAATTTAGTGGAATTTCTGTCCAATTATGTTAATTTGATGTAATGAAAGACAAAAGTTCAAAAAGATCATCCTTAATTTATATAGATGCCAAAATCTGCATTTTCTGAATGACGCCCAGGAACGTATTTTCAAAAACAAACAAACAATGCCAGAACCACTATTAGGTCATCTCTAGGCAGAAAGTGACTCAGAGCTTACATTACTCTCTCCCTGAAAGTATACTGTAGGCACTGAAACTACTACCCTGAGTCTGTGCTATCAAATTCCTTAAGTTAGAAAGTTTTAAAACCCGTCTGTGTGGGAGTATTTCATTTACAGATAGAGATTTGGTTGTTTATACATTTTCATACTTGATTTTTAGGGTGTAATAACTATGTTTTAAAATTCATGGTGGTTTTGAATACTGTTGGATAATTGAGCTAAAATGGTATATCCATTCCTCCTAAGAAACAGAAATTATAGAAAGGTAGTGCTTTTCAAATCTGACATCTTTGAGTCATTGCAGTTTCATATAAATGCAATAGGAAAAGTGTCATTCATGTTTATGATATTTTCTATAAATAAATTAGAATGTACTGGAGGCCTGATATAAAGTGGGATGCCTAAACTTCAGTAAGATCTTGTTTTCAATTCAAAATAAATTTTATTTTTTATTTTTTTATAATGTCCCTCAATTTCAGATAAGCACCCCCATAATGTCCACTCCGGTTTTTTTAAGATTTTATTTATTTTATTTGACAGATAGAGATCACAAGTAGGCAGAGAGGCAGGCAGAGAGAGAGGGAAGAGGAAGCAGGCTCCCTGCTAGGCAGAGAGCCCGATGCGGGGCTCGATCCCAGGACCCTGGGATCATGACCTGAGCCAAAGGCAGAGGCTTTAACCCACTGAGCCACCCAGGCGCCCCCAAAATAAATTTTAAATTGAATTATGCACCTCTAAGTTCAGAGACAATAAACATCAACCAACACAATTAATAAGTTCTATTTCTTGAAATTTCGGGAACATTGATAGTCTCATCTCCTGGAAGAACAACAGCTAAAATTTTAGGTCATGGATTCCTGCTAAAATATCACTTTCCCAAAGAAAATTAATGTTAGGAATTTTCATTGATTGTTATTGATCATGAAGAATATAACAACCACGATAAAAAGAGTAGGAAAAACATGATATCTCATCTGTAAGGGCATGTGGAAAGTAGGAAATGCTAATAAAAATAACTACCATTATTTCCTAAGTTAACATAATACAACAGAACAAAAATATTTCAAAACAATGTTTTCTTTTTTTTTTAATTTTATTTATTTATTTGACAGAGAGAGATCACAAGTAGGCAGAGAGGCAGGCAGAGAGAGAGGAAGAAGCAGGCACCCTGCTGAGCAGAGAGCCCAATGTGGGACTCAATCCCAGGACTCTGAGATTATGACCTGAGCCGAAGGCAGCGGCTTAACCCACTGAGCCACCCAGGCGCCCCCATAACAATATTTTCTAGGCTCATTCTGATAACTCTTTTCTACATTCAAATTTAAAGGTTGAGGCATGTGATATATATTACACAAAAAACATCCCAAGGCATTCGTTAAAAAAAAAAAAAACTCTTAATAAAGAACAAATCCAAAGGAATTTCTTTTCTAATTTAATTAACAAATTATGAATTGACTTACCTATTTTATCACAGTGTATCAGGCACCAATAATATTTTTTAATCGTCACACCTGATGCAATAGTTACCATCTTTCAAACATACTGATCACGAACAAGCAAATAAACAAGAGCACCGTAGCTTAAGATCTACCTGCATAAATATAGGCTACTTCAGACAATCTCTTCACCACAACATAGCAATGAATAGAAATCATACATGCTCTGTATGGACATACAGATGAGATAGAATGGGATGATGTTAATATATGCAGAATCTTTATTAATTACATTGTAAACCATAATATGGAAAAACAGAATACAATTTTAGAAATACCCAGGTCACCATCATTGTTTTATTTTTATATGTGTAGATAAGGAGTTTAATAAACAATCCATGACTATTCAACTCCTTATATTTTGAAAATTTTAGCAAAAGTAACAAACCTAGCACCTAGAAAATTGTACCTATCTACAACATACAGCTTTGCCAGCATGGTAGAGGAAAAGCAAAACAAAATAAGTAAGAAAAGTTTAACATTTCACAAGAGTTTTACTTTTATTTTTTTATTTTTTAATTTTTATTTTTCATTTATTATTTACTTCTATTTTCTACTTTATTTTAATGAAAATGTCATGACCATAACATAAGAGCAGAATTAAACCAACATGAGAAATTATTTTTTCATAAGTTAAAATAAACTAGCTTGGTGATTAATTCAAAATTATATTACAAAATTCAGTGTTCTTGCAGTAAGTATCACTGCATAAACAAATCAGTCAGGAGTCATAAACTAATGATGATTCTAAATGTTATTTAGAGAGACATTCTGTTCTTAATATATTTCAAATATTCTACACAAGACAAAGTGGATCCAAGTAATCTGTAGGCAAAATAAGATTTTAGAGAAGTATATATTTCCAACAGTATTTATAAAATATTACCTTTATGTAAGGCATCATCCTGGACTTTGTGGAAAACACACAAAGGAGTAAGAAGTGGCCCTTCAAGAAACATATACAATATCAAGGTTTAACATGAAGCAGCATGTCTTCTCTAATTAAAAAAAAAAAAAACATTGTACCAACTGACTTTACTGAAACTTTATATTTATTGCTCTCATTTTAGGTCATAGTGTCCTTCTGCATGCAGGCTGCTATAACGGACATGATATAGACTTAATAGCTTATAAAGAACAGGAATTTATTTCTCACAGTTCTAGAACGGAGAAGTTCAAGATTAAGGAATGGGCAGATCCAGGGAGAGCCCACTTCCTCATAGATGGCTATCTTCTCACTGTAAACGTACATGATGAATGAAGCAAGAGAACTCTCTGGGGTCTCCTTTAAAAGGACTGTAATCCCACTTATGACCTAATCACCTCCCAAAGGCCCCTATGTTTTAATACTAGCACTTACAGAGTTAGATTTCATAATATGATTTTGGGAGACATAAACATTCACACCGTAGTATATATAAACAAAAAAAGACACAAAAACAACAAACAAAAAAATTATTTTAACTACCTATTATTTTCAACTACATAAACTTTTAATTTGTTTCTATATAATATTAAATAACTCATTTGAGTGATTCACTTATATCCAATGCATCTGAGTGCAATTAAATTTGCTTACCCAGCATATCCAGAAGCATATTTCTTCAGACTATCCCATTCCCCACCTTACAGGATTTACCACAATTAGAAGACATGGGATAGAGGATAGATAGATAGATGTATACATAAACACACTTGTACATACCCATATGCATATTTTTTCCTGTTAATGATACTCATGCAAATAAAATTTAAGCTCAAGGAAACCTGTCTTGTGTGTTACTTAATATCCAGTTTTTAGTCAACATCCAAAACCAAATAATCCAATAAAAACATGGATAGAAGACATGAACAAGTGTTTCCCCAAAGCACACATTCAAATGTTCAGTAGATACATGAAAAGATGTCCATCATCATGTATCATCAGGAAATTGCAAAGCAAAACTAGAAAGAGATACCACCTCACACCTGTCAGAATGGCTAAAATTAACACTACAAGAAACAAAAGGTGTTGGAGAGGATGTGAAAAAGTAACACTTGTGGGGGCTGCCTGGGTGGCTCAGTAAGTTAAGCCTCTGCCTTCAGCTCAGGCCATGATCTCAGGGTCCTGGGATCAAGTCCCACATCGGGCTCTCTGCCAGGCATGGAGCCTGCTCCCTCCTCTCTCTCTCTCTACTTGTGATCTCTCTCTGTCAAATGAATAAAATCTTAAAAAAAAAAAGAAAAAGTAACAATTGTGAACTGTTGGTGGTGATGCAAACTGATACAGCCATATTTGAAAACAGTATGGAATTTCCATAAAATTTAAAAATAGAAGTCCTTTTTTTTTTTTTTTTTTTTTTTAAAGATTTTATTTATTTATTTGACAGAGAGAGAGATCACAAATAGGCAGAGAGACTGACAGAGAGAGAGATGAGGCGAAGCAGGCTCCCTGCTGAGCAGAGAGCCCAATGTGGGACTCGATCCCAGGCCCCTGGGATCATGACCTGAGCCGAAGGCAGTGGCTTAACCCACTGAGCCACCCAGGTGCCCCTAGAAGTCCTTTTTGATCCAACAAACCTGTTGGTGTGTATTTACCCAATGAATATAAGAAAACTTATTCAAAGGGATGCTAGCACCCCTATATTTATAGCAGCATTATTTATAAAGCTAAGATATGGAAAGCGCCCAAGTATCCATCAATTGATGAATAAATAAAGAATAAGTGGTATGTATATACAATGGAATATTATTCTGCCATAAAAAAGACTGAAATCTTGCCATTTGCAATAACATGGTTGGAACTAGACAGTATAATGCTAAAAGTGAAATAAGTCAGTCAGAGAAAGACAAATACCTTTACTCATATATGGAATAAAAGAAACAAAACAAACAAGCAAAGGGGCAATAATAAGACATAGAAAGAGAAACAAAGCAAAAAACAGACATTTCATTACGGAGAACAAACTGATGGTTACTTGACGGGATCTGAAAGGAGTGATGGATTAAATAAGTGATGGGGGTTAATTAGAGCACTTGTCATGATGAGCACTGAGTGCTATATGTTATATTGTACACATGAATCTAATACAACCATATATGTTAACTAACTGGATTTCAAATGAAAATTTTTTAAAATCCCAGTTTTTAGCTCACATTCTGGCTTACAAAAGGGATTTAGTCAGGAATTTGGAGATTAGTTAATGAACAAAAAAGGGGTGAACAGGCAGTTGTTAGATAAAATTACTATCCTTTCTGGCATGATCTTATACCTTTTATCTAGAAGTATTTTTAGCACTTTAGACTCTTCCTATTTTATTTTGAATCATTAAACAAAAATTTCCTCAAAGGACCTTAGACTCCATCCAATTTGAGCAACAGTTTGAGAGAGGAAATGGTGTCCAGGAGGAAAAAAAAAAAAGATGAAACTACTATTGTTTACTAGTGAATGCATAGTTCTTCCACAGAAGAAGCTCTAAATGGTCATGGCTCCACCTTTATATGTGCTCAGTCATATGTTCAGAAGTAGGTAACACTATCAAAAAATATAAAGCATCTGAGATTATTTTCCCTTATTTGAAAGCTGGTGTATGAGTCTGCCGTAGTTTCTTGGGTGTTGATAGAAGACGCAGACTCATGTTTCAGAAATAATATAGTTTATTATTCACAGCAATAGAGGTAGCCAGAATATTAACATTATTTGTGTGTGTGTGTGTGTGTGTGTGTGTGTGTGTTTGTGTGTGTGTGTGTGTGTTTGTGTGTGTGTAGGGATGGGAGTTATATATCAGTACTGAGCCTCAGTTCCCACAAGAAGAATCAAAACAGAGGCAGATAATATTTGCAAACACAACAGGTTAAGTTAAAAAAAAAATACTATTTCTGTCTTCCAAGTCTATTCAATACAACCATCTTCAAAGGATGGCCT
This sequence comes from Mustela nivalis, assembly GCF_964662115.1. Classification (NCBI taxonomy): domain Eukaryota; kingdom Metazoa; phylum Chordata; class Mammalia; order Carnivora; family Mustelidae; genus Mustela; species Mustela nivalis. Next base: position 67,199 of record NW_028135722.1, on the reverse strand, counting down.
AGAACAAATAATAAATGCAGAAATGTAAGCAACCAATTGAAAAGTGTCTCCCAAGAAACACACTTTGAGAGTCTTCATTTGACAAAAATACTATAGGATATTACATGGATCAGGTGCATTGAATACTGGAAGGTTAAAATTACAAGGGACCAAATATTTTTAAGCAGTTCTGGCATCCAGTAGAGTTCAAATAGGTTTTATAAGATTGAGGAAAGAAGCCATCAAAACCTGGGCCCAGGGGCACCTGTGTAGCTCAGTGGGTTAAGCCTCTGCCTTCGGCTCAGGCCATGATCTCAGAGCCCTGGGATCGAGCTCTGCATCAGGCTCTCTGTTCAGCAGGGAGCCTGCTTCCCACCCCCCCCCCCCCCGCTATTTGCTTACTTGTGGTCTCTGTCTGTCAAATAAATAAATAAAATCTTAAAACAAAACAAAACAAAACAAAACAAAAATCCTGGGCCCAATTTTCCCAAAAGTATGATTCTGATTCTAGTCTCTATGATGTTATCCCTTGAAGACAATGTCTCTAATTGAGTTGAATTAGTTTACTAAAGAGCATACCCCCATTTGTTGTAGGAGATGAACAATATGTAAGAGGCAAAATGCCACATGGAAGCCACCTTGTCTTCAGTGGAACATAGAATCAGTTCCTTTGGGATGAATTTGTTCCACATTTGACTTCCCACTTAAGGGAAAATAAGAGTGCCTTCTAATAGATTTTAAATAGGAAATGACAACGGAAGCTTATACAAGATTATAAAATGGGAAATTTCATTTAGATAAGCAATCATTTCAAAGTCATCTTCTTAATATTACAGACTCTTCACATAATCATAATTTTATTTTGGTATTATATGGTAATTTCAAATATAGTAAATATAAAGAATTTACCTCTGTAATTATAGCGAGTCTGGTCGTAGTTTAATGGCAACAAATCTTCAATTTAGAAGTATGGTCTACCAATTATTAATACATTTGGAAATGGTGTGTCATCTTCACTCCACTTGTCTCACTAAAACAGTGAGCCAAAAAAAGTAGGTCCAAGCTGTTTACTATGGTCAAAATGGGTTGCTTTTGCACTTGGTAAAGAAGCAGTCATATTTTGGAAGAAAAACTGAGGCTATTAATATTTTCAACTTATTTTCAGAAAAGGAAAGAAAGGATAATCTAACCTAAAGCCAAAATCTTACACAAGGTGGCTGGACAATGATCTTTTCCCAGATAAAGGGTTTTTCAACTTAGCCATGTTAGGAGGAAGAAGAGATGAGACATTGTGGACTTGACTAACGTTTGTACACTGTTCAAAAAGTTTTCAAAATAATGTGTATTATTTTTCTTCTTTTAGTTGAGACAAAAAAAAAAAAAAACAAACCAAAAAAAAAACACTAATGAGCTTACTCTTAAAAGGAGGTAAACAAGAAACTAGCAAAGATTGAGTGTTAGGTATTGTCCCCCTCCTTTTTTTTTTTAAATTATGTTATGTTAGTTACCATACAATACATCATTAGTTTTTGAAGTAGTGTTCCATGATTCATTGTTTGTGTAAAACACCCAGTGCCCCATGCAATATGTGCCCTCCTTAATACCCATCACCAGGCTCACCCATCCCCACATCCTTCTCATCTTTAAAACCCTCAGTTTGTTTCTTGGAGTCCATAGTTTTTCATGTTTCATTTCCCCCTCCAATGCCCCCACTTCATTTTTCCTTTCCTTCTCCTAATGTCCTCCATGCTATTCCTTAGGTTCCACAAATAAGTGAAACCATATGATGATTGACTTTCACTGCTTGACTTATTTCACTTAACATAATCTCCTACAGTCCCATCCATGTTGATGCAAAAGTTGGGTATTCATCCTTTCTGATGGCTGAGTGATATTCCATTGTATCCTTGGATCACATCTTCTTTATCCGTTTGTCTGTTGTAGGGGATCTTGACTCTTTCAACAGAATGGCTATAGTGGACATTGCTGCTATGAACACTGGGGTGCATATGGCCCTTCTTTCCAGTAAAATAGAGCTAGCCTATGACCCAGCGATTGCACTACTGAGTATTGACCTCAAAGATACAGATGCAGTGAAAAGAATTAGGTATTGTTAAAGCACAAATGCAGGGGATAGAAGTTATGGTACAGAAGAGGGAAGGGCAACCATATGGCAGAGTAGAATAAAGTAGCTCAGGAAGAAATTAGTCATATCCAGATATTGTAAGGCATGTGGGGTTGGCAGGGATAGCATGAGAAATCATAAGAGAATAGAGAGAAAATGGACCAGGCAGGAGAGGTTTATAACATTTTAACATCTAAGGTAAGCATATGCAAAGCAGAATAGGGAAAGAAATAAAAGTTTTTATAAGACTCAATACATAAGGAATAACGTGGAGGACACTGGGAGATGGAGAGAAGTGTGCTGGGGGAAATCGGAGGGAGAGACAAACCATGAGAGACTGTGGACTCTGAGAAACAAACTGAGGGTCTTGAAGAGGAGGGTGGCAGGTGGTTGGGTGAGCCCAGTGGTGGGTATTAAGGAGGGAATTTATTACATGAAGCACTGGGTGTGGTGCATAAACAATGAATTTTGGATCCCTGAAAATAAACTAAAAGAAAAAAAAGACTGACTACAGACATGGACCTCAGTGTAACACAGATATGGAACTCACTGTAATACCAGCCACTTCCCACTGACACACACAGACTATGATAATAATAAATAATAATGCAATTAAGAAAATTGCCTGCCAAATAATTTTTTCTCTTTTTTATTTTTATGATTATTATTTTTATTTTATTTTTAAAGTTTTTATTTAAATTGTAGTTAGTTAAAATAAGGTTAATATTACTTTCAGGTGTACAATATAGTGATCAACACTGCCATACAATGGCTTAAATAAAAAAATGAAAAAAAAATTTTTAAAGATTTTATTTTTAAATAAAACCTCTACACCCAAGGTGGATTTCAAACGTACAACCCCACGATCAAGATTTACATATTTTACTGACTGTTCCAGACAGGCACCCCAACAAATAAAAATTTTATAAAATTGTTGAGTTTGTGGGAGTCTCATTTGCTTAGTCAGTTAAGTGTCTGCCTTTGGCTCAGATCAGGATCTCAAGAGTCCTGGCATCGAGCCCCATATTGCTCATGCTCTCTCTCTCTCTCTCTGGCTTTTGCTCTTAAATAAATAAATAAAATATTTTTAAAAAAATTGTTGAGTTTGTTTAACTAGTTTTAAACTAGTAGACAGAGATGAAGATAAAGTATGATGTAATGGCACGGAAAAATACAACTTACACGTTTTAAAAAAAAATGTGCAATGCAAGTTACCTCACTTCTTTTATCACCACACTGGGACTTTCCCTACTGAGTTGTTGTAATGTAAGGACCTATTTTATATTTTTATATTTTAGCAAGAGGCTTTCATTGAGGTTAACCCTTAAACTGTCCTTGCTCCCCTTCCCCCAGGGGATTCACTTAAAAACAAGTCCTGGAAATCAGCTCCAGGTAACAAAGCCCATATACAAGGGTGGGTCAGGCCAGGTGGAGACATCAATCAGCGGGAGGGGGGCGGTGTTTGCATATTGTCTCCCTAGATACTAAGGAGTATGCCCCACTCCTCCGCCCTTTGGGAACCTTTTTTGCACCAATCCTAATCAAGGTGTAATAGGCTGGGTCAAATGTGTATACTAGGGTAAATTGAACCTCAATTGGTCACCTAGCCTCACTGTGGAGTTTCCTGTATGTGTTAAAATCTCATTGGTCACCTGTGCGTGGCCAGGCCTGACTGCATGGCCTTTGCCCTTAAAAGCTAGACTGTGAAACAGCAAAGGGTTGCCTTCTCTCATAAGAGGTGTGGCCCCGAACGTTTGGTTAGATTCTTGATGCTTGGCATGAAATAAAGCTTTGCTTGACCTTTGCTTTACATCAGTCTCGCTCCTTTAATCATAGACCCATTATTGGGGCATAACAGTATTAATCTTAAAGTTATAAGTCCACAATGCATCCATCATCCATTCTACCCCTTAACATTCCCCTTTGGACAGACCCATGATCTAGAACAAGCCTTATTTTATAGTGCCTTGTAGGAGATTTTTGCTGCTGCCTAAATTGCCTACTTTCCTCTCACCATTACCACGGAAATTGGGTCCACTGAAACAAAGGGGTAGTGTAAGAAATTAAGACTTCCATAAATCTCTTTAAATAATAAAGTATAAGATAGTGATACCTTTTTTTTCTGCCACATAACCAATTCTTGCAAGAATAAGGTCATATAAAAGAATTTACAACACATGCTAGCATTATCCTACTGGACCCAGACCATTTGTATGTTTCTCTGTCTCTGAGAAATGTAGTTATTTACATGACTGAAACCTAAAAATTGTTTGATATGACCACTAATATCACCTACATTATTTTAAAGCCTGTTTAAAGCTTCTGTAATACATAGGCTTTGTAAACACTTATTAAGCATCTTGTATATATCAAACACTTTAAAAATCTCTGCTTAAAAAAAAAAAAACTCTACCTCAATGGAACTTTGAGTCTGAAAAAGATACAGGCAATATACAAGGCAACAGATAGAATAATTACATATTTGATTATATACTCTGAGGATGTCACCTTAAATTGATATGAAAATGATCAGAAGGATCTGGATTTCTTGTCAAAATTTTTTGCCTTAAAAAGAAATTGATATTTAGGGAAAGTTGTTACTGAAAGAGGTCCTGTGTCAACCAAAAATGTTAAACCATGATCTCGCTAAATTTTCCAGTTGTGATCATTGCTTTGTTTAGCTGTCTTCTATTAAGACTGAATTTAGTAATTCAGTCTCAGATTTCAGTAAGTCTTTTTTTTAAAGATTTTATTTATTTATTAGAGAGAGAGAGGGAGGGGCAGAGGGAGAGGAAGAACCAGACTCCTTGCTGAGCAGGCAGCTGATGCAGGACTGGATCCTAGTACCCTGGCATCATGACCTAAGCTGAAGGAAGACACTTAACCAACTGAGCCACCCAGGCACTCTAGACTGTAAACTTCTTAAAGGTAAAAAAGTTTATTCTTCTAGTAGTTCCACAGACATTTCTAACATCCATAAGAAAGCATGTACTGATGTAAAATGCCAGCAAATCAAATTATTTAAAAAAGAAAAAAAGAAAGAAAAGATATATCTGGATAAAGAGAAAAACAGAAAATCTAATAATACATTGAATTATTAGAGCAAAGAGTGGAGGAAGAGAAAATAAATATGAAATAGAGATTTCCACTAAAAGAAAAAAATTGAATAAGGCAGGAGATTTAGAAAATTATTATGACAGACTTGAGAAAAAAATAAAATAGGAATTTTTAGAAAATAGCAATGAATGAAAAGGTAAATTGTTCCTACCTCTATAATATTAGCTGTTTGTTGTTGTTGTTGTTGCTAATTTACCTATTTAATCTAATAAACAAAGAAAGGTTTCATTTAGGGATAAGGTTTCTCTCTCTCTATATATATTTTTTCCATTTAGGGATAAGGTATATATATATATACATAGATATATAGGTATATATATATTTTTTAATTTTAATTGTTGGAAAATGTGTCACAGAATGTGTTTAAACTTTAAGATACAGATGCAACATGTAATGAACTGCATTGTTTGAACGTCTAATTTGTAAATGCTGTTAGAGGAAACTTGGTGGAAATGTTCCTATGTGCTTGTGTTTCTGGAACTAAGTATATTTATTAATAAGGAATAGTTTAAAATTATGAAATGACCAGGAGTGGACAATTTTCCTAATCCTATCAGCTCTTTGCAGCTCTTTTATTAGCCCCCTTCAGGAATATCAGCTTTTTTATCTAATTAAATTTTATATTAATGTGCTTTTGACTTTTGGCCTTTCTCTTCCTTCTGTTCTTTTTTTTCCCCTAAATTACATGTTTCTGTTTAACAGCTACTATCAATTCTTTGATATGAATTCTCAACATCAATTTACTAACTCCAGAGATGAAGGAGCATCAATATTTAGAAGCGAAGAATACAAAGCCTTGGGCATCTGGATGGCTCAGTCACTTAAGCATCTGCCTTCGACTCAGGTGGTGATCCCAGGGTCGTGGGATGGAACCCCAGGTTGAACTTTCTGCTCAGCTGGGAGCCTACTTCTCCCTCTCCTTTTGCCTGCAGCTCCCTTTGTTTGCGTTCTCCCTCTCTTTGTCAACGAAATAAAATATAATAAAATAATGTAAATAATACATTTATTTATTTATTAAAATGCAATTATTACACAATACATAATGTATTGCATAATTATAATAATGGTTAAATAATTTATTAAATATTTATATTAAATATATCAATTTAATTAAATAAATATTTTTAGAATTTAAAATATTTCAAATTTAGATTATTAAATATTAAATCATTAATTTAATAAATAAATATCTAAACATAATTAAATAAAATAATTTATTTATTAAAGTGAATAAAATAATGTTGTCATTATCTCAGCATGTATTTTTAAATAGTCTAAAAAAAAAATCTAATAAAGTCTAAATACATTGAGTTCAGATATTTATACAAGTTAACCCAGACACTCAACCCACAGTTTCAAAACTTTTGTTTTTATCTACTACTCAAAATACGATTTTAATGTATTTATTTGTAACTTTGACATAGCAAGGAAACTTGGAGGAAAAGGAGACATTTGCTTTTAATATTTGAAAATTATTTTGTTGATTTAAAAAAATAAAAACCTTAACACGTGAGCATTTCTTCTTAAATAACACTGTGAAGTTTCTGAGTCGCATTCTATTAAAAGTGCTGATAAAATGGCCTCAGTTACTCATTTAAATTATCAGCTGAATGGGTAACAAATGAAGTAGAGAGCTTTTTAATTATTTATGAATGTATTGCTTGTGGATGGAGTGCCACATAGAGTTACCTCTCTTTTTGGCTTTGTTTTGTGAGCAGCAGTGGAATCTATGAATGAGATTAAACATAAGGACATTCACAGAAATTCTTAATGAACTTCTGGGGAAGGGCAATAAGTGCAAGGAAAAACTGCAGCAAGACTAATTACAAATTTCAAGTGGTCATCGCTTAATTATAGAAGCTTTTAAGTTCAAGTAATATATCTTTTTCATGAGCCTATCATATTGTATTAATTACCACAAACTGCACTCTTGAACACTTATCTTTTCACATATTTCTTATTCTTAGTACTTAAAATTACCCTTATGATTGATAAGTAAATGGATTTTACTGACAATGCATTTATTTACATAAATAAATAATGCTGTTTATATATATAAAAACAATTGAATGTGTTCAATGAATTTTTTTTCAAATTAACATCTTAATTCTACCACATTAGTTACAAATAGATATAGACTTTATAGATTCATCAAATATTTTATTCTCAAATTTATATGTCCTTTGTGAAGTAAATGAAACTGTATATATTAAATATAATCCTATCACATGTAACAGTTACTAGTGCATCCCAGGACATACATAGGTCAGGTCCTCCTCAAGGCATCACGGATAACTGGATTTCACTTTCTATCCTAGGAGTCTTCTGTATATTTCTGTGGCTTTTATACTACAATCAGGAGGAAGAATTCTTTTGCTAAAAGCTTCCAAATGACTATGCGAGTAGATTATTTGTAGACTAGTGATATAATATTATAGTTTAATATGTGAAGCATGATAAAATAAAATGCCATTGCCATATTTAATTTGTTCAGTAAAGCATTCATTTAGTTATCAAGCATTCATTTTCTTTTTTTAAAGATTTTATTTATTTATTTGACAGACAGAGATCACAAGTAGACAGAGAGGCAGGCAGAGAGAAAGGAAGGGAAGCAGGGTCCCTGCTGAGCAGAGAGCCTGATGTGGGGCTCTATCCCAGGACTCTGGGATCATGACCTGAGCAGAAGGCAGAGGCTTTAACACACTGAGCCACCCAAGAGCCCCAAGCATTCATTTTCTTTATACAGAAGAGATAGAACAATATTATATAGTAGAAAATACAGTAAATAATCTAGAAACCTTGATCATTTTGTTTTGGCAATTTTAGAACATAAAATTAGCTAAAGCTCAAGTGCAAGTTATATTTGTATCATAGGAGGAAAAGTTAATTAAAAGTTTGTTTATTACCATAGTTTAACACTTCAACGAAATGATAACGAGTCCAAAATCAATGAATATATGAAGTATACAATAAAAACAATAATCTTGAGTGTATGTGACTCACTGTAGGTATTGATAGGCTAGAAATCAAAGGGAAAGTATCTATAGGGTTTGTTCAGTTCCATGCTCATCAGATTAATAGGCTTTCTCATATTGCTTCCTTCACCACATTAATTTGTCTAATGAAGTTTTCAAGAGTTAAAGACAGTGATAGGTTCATGGCTGGAGAGAAGGTACAGAATCTAAGATAGTTCAGCAGTGCTTATTATTTAAGAGAAAGACAGCATGGGAGGTGAGGGGTATATCATGCATCCTGTTTTCACTCCCTTTGTGGAGCACCTAGCTGGAGGTCATGTAATAATAACCAATGACCAAAAAACAATAAAAAAACCCAAACATCCATGTGGAAGTGCCATCCCTGCCTGGAGATGAGTAGACTGCTCAAACAGATCCTGGGCAGGCATCTCAGCCCAGGCCTGTGCTGGGGAAGCTGGTTCATGGCTTTGGGCGCAATCAGGAAGCCAGCAAACTGACGGGAGAGTGCAGCCAGGGTTAACAGGACTGATGATCTTTTTGCAGCCAGGCCGCGGGTGGACACCCGCTCAAGGAGCCAGGCTAGGAGGCTGCCCAGCGCCAGCGCTGGTCAAGCTTGCAGCCCCCGGGGCTTCCCCCGCGCCCCAGCCAGGGCGGGGCCTCAGGAGGGAGGGGGCAGGGGCGGGGCAGAGAAGGGGCTTTGCTAATTGCCAAAGCGAAAAGGGAGCTCCCGGAGGACTCAGGAGGGAGGGGGGCGGGGGCGGGTGGAGGGCGGCGGGGAGAAGGCGCTTTGCTAATTGCCTAAGCTGGAAGTGAGCTCACAGAGGATGTGGCTGAGAGTTTGGGAGGAGGTGGAGGGGCTGGCGGAGGAGGGGCGGGCAGCGCCGCGGTGCTGTGCTGCAGCTCAGTCGGGACTGCAGGACCCACCGGACTCGCCGCCCGTACGCTCCCATGTGAGGCTCCGCTGTCCCGCTCCTGCTGCCTGCTGCCCCTCCCCGCCCCAAGGCTTCTCCGGACCACCCTCTGCACAGGGGTAAAGTGACACCGCGCCGCGCCCTCACCTGGAGCAGAAAGCGCGGACCCGACCTGGGGGCGAAGAGGGGGGTTGTGGAGGCCCAGCCTCCCGCGAACCCCAGGGCACCGGGACCACCCCGGACGCTGCGCCAAACCCGGGTCCTCATGGGGTCGGGCTGGGGACAGCGCCTTGCGAGGTGCCCCCCGCCAGCAGGCACGCTAGCCCCCATCTTTCCGCAGCCCCATGCGCCCGTGCTGAGGACCCCCTTCCCTCCCCCGCCGTGGCCCCGCTGCTTTTGTTCTGGACTTGGGATCCCAGGTGGAAACTAGTCCCTCAGACCTCCCTGGCAGCAAGGAGGGCAGGGAGGGATTCTTGGTTTCCTGCCCTGGGTCCTCCTCTCTCCCCATTCACAAGCCTTCTGGCTTTCCTTTACTCTCCTCATTGTCAGTTTTCTGAAATGGTTTTCTTCTGCATGTTGACCCAAAGAGCTATTTCATGAATGAATATACACGAAACTGAGTTGGAGCCCACCTGTAGAGGCCTTTCATTAGAATGGTCTCTGGTTCTAGCCTCAGTTCAGAATACTGCATGTACCTGAGGACCAAGTCCAGATGTTTCTTTCATCTCTGACTTGAATTTGAAATCCTCCTCAGACTTCAGCTTCCAGGATTTCTCCAGTCCTTGCTCTCCCACTGTCTTGCTGGGGATCCACCATGAGTGTTGAACACAGGAATGAATGAATGATGTATACCCCAGACTGCTGGGGCTTTGTCTTCTTTTGCTGAGGTTGGAAAGGCTTGGGAGAGACCCCCTGTATGCAGATAGAGAGCTGCATGCAATTGCTTAGATAAACGCGTTCCCCACTTAATTGCTTGGGCATTGAACATTTCGCCCTTAACCAGTGCCTTGAGCAGTTAGGAGGAGACAATCTGGAGGTGAATCAGAAGATGGCTGAATCCACATGGTGGTGGTCTGGGTTTGGGAGATTTTCCTGGAGATTCAAAGGAAAGATATAAATTCTTCCAGTGTGGAGTGGTAAACATTTTATCGATGGGAGATGGAAAATAAATGGTCTGGTTAAACTTTCCCGCCCCCTCAAAACCCATTATTTGAAAACACAAAAAGGGAAGTGAAGGGAGAAATCCTCCCACTCCCATTCCCACTCACCTCCATAGCCATCTCCTCTTCCAAGAACCTAACAGACAAGGTGCCAAGAAGTGTTAGGTACCAGCAGTGGTCTCAGATCTCATTCAAGAATCATGGTGAAAGGCTTTCAAATAGATTGTGGGGGAACAGGGAACCAATTAGGGGGGGACAAGTTTAAGGTTTGCCTGGTCCCCTAAAAACTAATGGCACTAGAGAAGATGACCTTTGGGAACTATAGCATAATGGATACAATGTGTAAAAAGCTTCAGTGAGTCATGGTGGGAAGAGGCCAAGAGGGCAGCAAACACAGTCTTAGATGATGTTATTAATAGCACTACAGGCTCTAGATTTCCTGTGGTGGTGTTCTTGGCAAGACCAGCCCGGCCAAAGTGGATACTCTCAACCTGGAACAGAGGGTCTTGGAGATGCCAGCACGTGAGGTATGATGAGAGGGTAAAATGATAGGAGGTGTCCTTTGGAAGGACTGACTCCTTGACTTTAAAAGGGAGAACCCAAATCTGTAGGTGAAATCTTTCTGGCTACAAAGAGGGCCAAGGCCTCCTAAGGTCAAGGTCTCCTCGTCACTTGCAAAGATGTCGAAGAACATATTCAGACATTTCAAAGATGTCCTCATATCATTGGTTCCCACTCTGGAATTCTATCAATAAGGTGAGAGTTCCTGTAGTTGAAAAAGAGATCTAAAAAGACTTCCCTTTCTCATGTAATTTCTGTAACCTCCAGGACACACCCACCTCCCCCTTCCAGCTCTGTAATGAAGCCACAGCTGGTGCCAATTTGTGGAACTCCTTAAAGGCTATTCTCCCTTATATACCCCGGGACCAAGTTCCCATGCTCCCTCACCCGATTTCCTGCACTCACCTCCCACCTGGTGTGTTCACACCTGCAAGTGCCTTTTACCAACCCCTTTGCCAAAAGGCAGCCAGAGTGACCTTTCAAAGACCTATCAGTTCCTGGCATTTGTCTCCATAGAAATCTGCACTGATCTTCTAACAAATTCTCAGTCCTCCAAAGGCACCCATAATCCTCCCATCAGTCTATTCATACCCCTCCAACTGACTGATGCCTGTTCTGCCCCATCTCTCTGCCCTTCAACCACACTGCCTCCTTCTTCCTGTGGAGACCTCTCATGGCACCTGCCTCCAAGCACAGGTGATTCCCATTGATGGGAAGACCCTCTTCTCTCCCCCATCTCCCCACTCCAGTTACTCCCACTTATTCATGAGCTCACAAGCCCCATGGTACACACTCTCCATGCAGCCTGCTCTCTCTTTTCTAGCACTGGCCTCCGTTTCTAGCTGTGCTTGTGTTATGAATGTCCCTCCCCAGCCAGCCTCCAAGCTCTCCTTCCCTTTAGCTCCAACACCTGACACAGTGCCTGGCACGTAGTAAGCCCTGGCTAGCTTCTAAGAGCCTCACTGAGGGACTGAAAGCATTTTAAAAATGTCACCACGTAGGCTCCAAACTGTAGGCAGAAAAAGCTTTGCCTGGATTGACATTTTAGAGACGTATTCGTCAAGTTGGATGTGTTCACTGACTTTACCTTGTAAAATTTAAAAAAAAAAAAAAGGACCTCTGTATCGCTTCGCATCTAAGGAAGGCGCATGTATACTATTAGACCACGTTATGAGCTTAATGGAAGGAGACAAGATGTTTTCGCTAAGAAAATGTATAAGACTGTTGAGGTCAAGTGGGAGGAAACAGTCCGTTTGTTGGAGCATTGCTATCTTACTCTATCACAGCCACTCATAAAAATGTGACACGGGGTGAGTCAGAATTGTCTGTCGGAGATGAGTTAGATCTGGCTCATGTTCCTACAGACATGAAAGCCAGAAACGAAAAAGGAGGCTTTAAAAGCATGGGTTGAGGAGGCGGTGTGGTTCACTGCGATGAGCTAAGTGCCCAGGGCCACCAGCAGACATGCTGGCCTGTGTCCGTCCTTTGTTCTGGGGTCCCTCTTGCACCATGTGGTGAGGCTGGTGGCTGGGAGAAGCTCAGGACAGGACCTGGTGGCATCTTATTTCTCCCACCCTCCTGTGGGCTCCAGTGGGCTCCAGTAGGTCCCAAGGGACAGCCTGCCTTCCTTGCAAAGCCCAGTAGCACTGGGAGCAGAAACTGGGGCCAAAGAGTGAGCACCCTGTTTGACAAGCTGGACCAGCCACCTCTTCTTCAGATGCAGGGGGAGCCCTGGCATGCTGACTCCTCCCTTCTCCCTTTCCCCTTTCCTCTTTCCTCCCTCTTTCCTTCCCCTCTCTCCTTCCCTGGTGGTGCCCTTTCCCAATGCCCACTTCATCCCTTTTCCTTTCTACATACCTGTCTTCTAGAGTTTCTTCTCTTTCCTCCCCATTACTTCCCTTCATCTGAATCTCCTCTTTGGTCCCTTTGTCCCTCCTCTCTGCTCCTCCTCCCCTTCCCTGGCCCCTGTTCAGCTCCATACTGAATGCAGGCAGAGCTGGACTAACATGCTCACTTGCTTGCTCAGCCAACCTCCAGAGAAGTCACTCTTCGGTGGCCACCTTCCTGACCCCCTGGTCGCTTCTCCACTTGTTCAGATATTGCTCTGAAGTCTGAGGAGGACAGAGTGGGGCTGCCACAGAAGCAGGCCAGAGGAGAAACCAAACCATGTGTCCACACTGTCCCCCAGCACTGCTGCTCTGAGAGCTTTCTGAGTCCTCAACAGGGTTAGGATTTAGGGGCTTCTTCAGAACCGGGAGTGAAAACAACCATAGGTCAAAAGAAAAGCGACGGCCCCCACACAAAAATAATAATCACAAATGAAAACTATGTTAACTCTGAAGTCCCAAAGTCGAAGAATTGCCTTGAATCTGTCACTAGAAAGCACCCAAGGCCTCACTCTCTGGGTTCTGGGTGCCCTGGGAATGGCAGGAGGCTCTGACATGCACGTGGGGGTGCCGAACTATGAGGGCTAGCCTGCCCGCTGGCAGGGGTGGGGTACCTCCTGTGGCGCTGTCCTGGCACAACCCCCTGCGTAGGGGGTGTGGCGCGGCGTCCTGGGTGGTCCTGGTGCCCTGGGGTTGCTGGAAGCCTGGGCCCCGACCACTCCACCCCCCCCCCCCCCCCGCTCCTGTCCTGCGTTTTCTGCTTCAGGTGAGGGCGCGTCGAGGTGTCACTTTACCTGTGAGCAGAGGGTCCTCCAGAGAAGCCATGGGGCAGGGAGGGGCAGCAGGCAGCAGGAATGAGAACGGGACACCGTGGCCTCTGGGGCTAAGCTGGAGCGTGGGAGCGCAGGGGCAGCGAGTATGGTGGGTCCTGCAGTCCCGAATGGGCTGCAGCACAGCACCCTGGAGCTGTGTGCCCCTCCTTCCCGCCTGGGCAATTAGCAAAGCCCCTTCTCCTGGCCCCCCCCCCGCCCCGCCCCCGCCCCCCTCCCTCCTGAGTCCTCTGAGAGCTCACTTCCAGCTTTGGAAATTAGCAAAGACCCTTCTCTGCGCCGGCCCTGCCCCCTCACTCCAGGGGCCTGAACCCTGGCTGGGGTGCAGGGCTATGCCCTAGCATGCTGCCCCATTGCCAGCGCCTGCGCTGGGCAGACTCATAGCCTGGCTTTCTGAGCGGGTGTCCACGGGCAGCCTGGCTGCGAAAAGATCATCAGTCCTAAAGGCCAGCTGCACTCTTGGGTCAGTTTGCTGGCTTCCAGATTGCGCCCAAAGCCAGGAACCAGCTTCCCCAGCACAGGCCTGGGCTGAGATGCCTGCCTGGGATCTGTCTGAGCAGTCTCCTCCACTCCAGGCAGGGATGGCACTTCAACCTGGATGTTTGGGTTTTTGGTTTGTTTTTTTGGTCATTGGTTATTACATGACCTCCAGGGTAGGTGCTCCACAAAGGGAGTGAAAACAGGACGCCTGATATATATGCATATGGCCATTCTAGAAAAATAGCTTGGGGTTCTCTCGGAAACGCGGCATTGGTCCTTGCACTATGGTTTAATAAAAAAGGGATTATGCACCAAGTTACTTAAATGAGCATAGGTTGAAATCGTTTACTGAGAGTAAATATTTTAAATAGTTATATTTTAACTAAATCTATCATCAATCATAAATCTATTACACGAAGGTTACAGGCAATTTAAAAGCAAGAGCACTCTCTTCAGGGTTTTAAATAATCCCTGTCTGTCTTGGCACATGAGAATGCAAAGATTCGAAATGGTTTGTAAAAGATCATATAATAGCTTTTACTAATTCTATTTATTTGACAGACAGAGATCACAAGTAGGCAGAGAGGCAGGCAGAGAGAAAGATGGGGAAGCAGGCTCCCCGCCAAGCAGAGAGCCTGATGAAGGGCTCGATCCCAGGACCCTGAGATCATGACCTGAGCCCAAGGCAGAGGCTTAACACACGGAGCCACCCAGGCGCCCCCAGATGAAATACATTTCTGACTTAGAAACTTCAGATAGAATTATTTTGTCCATGATGACAACTGAAGAAAATGTGTCATCCCTAAACCTAACCTTAAACCCTACCAACACTGAAACCTAAGCTGACCTTAAAGCCCAAACTAGAACCCTGAATCCCAAACCTGGAATGGAACCCAAAGCCTGTACCTGAGCCCTGGATCCAAGCCCTGAACCACGAACCCAAACCCTAAACAAGACCTCCAAGTCATGAAACCTGAACCCAAATCTCAGCATGAAGTCAAACCCCAAATTTGACCTTGAACTTTATCCCATAAGTCCTGAGTTTTAAAGCGTAAATCATAAACTTAAAGCCCTAAACTATAACTCTGTTCCCTTGTCCTTCACTCTAAACCCTCACCCTAACACTAAACCCAAAGCCTGATTAGAACTCTGACTAAAACCTGAACCTGAACCCAAATTCAAACCCTTCACCACACTTTGCTTATGCACTTGCCATTGATGGATATTTGCAGTTTGTACCTCTTGATTCTTGTGAACATTGTTTGGGTTGGGGGCTAGGGTTAGGGTCTTGGATTAGGGTAGGGTCCAGGCTTGAGACCAAGTTGAGGTCAGAGTGTGGGTCTGCATCAGGGCCATGTTCAGTGACACTGTTTGGGTCAAGGACTGTTGTAATTCCACATTGTTTCCAATTCATTGTTCCTTAGCTATTTGGGGGGAAGTTGGGGGGTATTGGGCTCCATGCAGCTTGAATTTCCGGAATTAAATGGCATCAGCTGGACCCGGGGAGGGAGCAGGACCTTCCATTGAAGGGTGAGCTCCCACAGTCCTGCACTGCCTTCCACCGCCTGCAGAGGGCGCAAGACCCCAGCACCCGCCCTGAGCCCAGGCTGCACAGCCACAGCTGTGACCTGAGCCCTGCCTTTTCAGGACCCACTGTGGAGACTTCTGGAGAATGTGGGGCGCCTCCCACCCTGACAGGACAAGCTGAGGAGGGTGTGGCTCTGCATCCACACTGACCAGACCCGTTGTGGAGAACGCGCCCACACTGGCAGCAGTCCAACCTCCTAAGGACCAGACGCTGGAGGAGGTGAGGAGAAGTCCCTTAGTGGACTGTCAAGGGGTTCGTGGTCTCAGGACCCCACAGAGAAAGGGCGCCCTGTGTAGACACTGGGGCTTCCGTCGTTTTGTGTGAGGAGACGTGGCCTCCTGCTGTGCTGTGCGCGGGGCTGTGGGGTCCCCCCTTTCTGGGCTTGGGTGATCCTTGGTCCTTGTCTGTGTTTGTGTGCTCGCGGATTCGGTTCCTTGGGCTCCTCAGATGGTCTGCAGTCAGGGAGCGTCCCCCTGCTTTGGTGCTCGTGCTCTCCCCACCTCAGCCCTGCGGGGTCCTTCCCGTGTCCACACCCACTCCAGGCTTGCGCCGAGTCCGGAAATTCGGGAGCCAAAGTGAGGACTCTGTAGCCGGTTTTGGGGAGAGTAGGTATTTTCCCAGTGTGGGTTCTTCCCTGAGCACAGTGCCTCCCCATCTCCGTGTTTACCCCTCCCTGTCTGTCGTCATTGTTGCAGGGCTGTCACTTTCTTGGTTCAGGGGCCTCCTGGGTATCTTGCTATCTTGGATGCAGGTGTAAATGAGATCGTTCTCAGCAGTCTCTTTCTGATGGGTCCTTCCGAGCACCTAGGAGTGCCACTAATTTGTGCATATTGATTTTGTTCCTTGCAAGTTCTTGAATTTATTAGTTCGATTGGCCTTAAACTTAATCTGCCAGTTATTTGACCAGCAGCATGGGTTTAATTGGGAAGAGCAGAGAATGGCAGTCTGGGCTGAGCAAGCTAAGGTCCCATCACAGGCAAGTGCGAGAAACAAAGGAGAGGAACATTATTTCATGGAGGAGGAAGAAGTTGGGAAGGGTGCTTGAAGGAAAGTCCCTTGGAGAAAGGCAGGGTGATGGAGAATTCTCACCAGCTGAGCTGCAAAGCTCCTACAAAAAGTCAGGAGATGAACCTCCAGCTTCCCCTGTGGGGCCTAAAATTGGTGAGTCTCTCCTGTGGGGGATTGCAATGTGGGGTCTGTAATGGGCACTGAGCACCAGGCGCCCCCTTCCAGCCTCCCCTTCTGGCATCCCCAGTCCACTTTACTGGGGCTTCCCTTCCTGCTTTTGCACAGTTCTAACCAGCTTGTGGTGGAACGTTGTGGAAAAACTGAAATTCCAAATCCACTGCTTCTACTGCACATGAGATACAGGGGCCCATGATTTAATCCTCCCACGAGTCTCTTGCTAGCCCCATCTGTCCGTTACTCATTTTGATAGTTGATATTACCAAAGTACTGTAATTCTAAAAATTTCTGAATTAGCTGTATTATTTCTTTTTAGGTATGAAGTTAACTTCCAATTATATGAGTTTAATATTTTGGTCATTGTTTTCTAATTTTATTGCCTTATTCGTGGAAAATATAGCCTGATATTTAACTCTAGGAATTTATTGGCATATACTTCTGGCCTAAATAATGGCCTGTTTGTGTAAATGTTCAACTTATGCTTATATACTTACTGAAGACTCTTGTTTTGGGGTCAGGATGGCTACATTTATTAATAGATCAGGACTATTAGATTCTCTAAATTTTGATGTCTCTTAATTTAATCTAATTAAATTATCAGTTAATGAAAGAAGTTAAATTTTTTATGTACTACTGCATCTAAACTTATCAAAGTCTTTGCTATAATTAGACAAGTATGTCATCCTGTTTTTATACCAAGTCTTACATTAAAAAAATCATACTATCTGAAATATTATTTATTTTTATTATTATTTATTTTTTTTAAAAGATTGTATTTATTGGGGTACCTGAGTTAAGTGTCTACCTATAGCTCAGGTCATAATACCCGGGTCCTGGGATAGAGCCCCGCAGGGGGTTCCCTGCTCAGTGGCGTGCTTCTCCCTCTCCCTCTGTTATTCCCTCTGCTGTGTGCATGTTTTTCTTTTCTCACTCTCTCTCAAATAAATAAGTAAAATTTAAAGATTATCTCTCTCAAATAAATAAGTCAAATTTTTTTTCTCAATGGGAGGGAGAAGCAGACTCTCCACTGAGCAGGGAGCCTGATGCAGGGCTCAATACCAGGACCCTGGGATCATCACCTGAGCTGAAGGCAGACACTTGAACCGACTAAGTCACCCAGGCACTCCAGCTGTTTATTTATTTATTTATTTTTATTATGCATATGTTTTATCTCTCTTTTCTACAAGTCTTTTTTTTTTATCTTTTTACTTTTTTCATAAAACTGAATTATTTCAAGATGACTTGGTCATCCTCTTTTCCCCAACCTCAAAGATCATAGAGTATATTTTAACTGTTAAAATAATATTAGTATTTAAGTGCTGCCTACACAAATTAAGGCAAATTATCTGTGATCTGTATTCCTGAAAATATTTTTTTTATTATGCCTTCCTATGCCAATGACATTTTATAAGGATCTAAATGTTTCCATTTGTGATTTTTTTCAAGATAATAAAGCTATAACTTTATTCTTTTTTATATCTGATGTTATTTAAAAAATTTCTGTCAGTCTGATTCTTGTTTCTTTATTAATGAATTATTTTTTTTCTCTCTAACACTTGTGATTTTTTTTGTGTGTCTTTGGTATGTATGCCCTAGTTTGGGATTCATAGAGTCAACTCTAGTTATGAATATTTTCTTTCTTTTCTTGTATGTAAGTTTTAATCCAGTGTCTTGACTATTTTATGCTTGAGAAATAGATGTACATTAATATTCAAATATTTCTTTCCTTTTTCTTCTTTCATTTAAAAAAAGTCATTTATTTTATTTTATTTAAAAATATTTATTTATTTATTTGGAGTAGAGAGAGAGGGTCATGAAGAGTGGCTGATTATATACTTTCAATTTGGGAGGAGGTTAGGGATAGCACAAGCCTCCAAGGTATTTTATAAACAAGGTTTCCAGGACCTTGAGGGGGCTAGCTATTGTTAGGGAAAGGTCATTTATTACTATTTAGTAAAAACTCAGGGAAGAGACTCTTCTGATGTGTATCAGTGGGTATATGCTTGGGAGATGATTGCCAATGTATATCTTGAGGGCAGGGGTGGGGAGTAGAGATAAAGAAGTTTCCAAAGTAATTTTTACATGTGAAAGTAGATTTTCAGTATCCTGGGGGGTGGACTAAGAATGCTTTTTGCCCTGAGTGGATGTGTCCACATGGAAGCAGCTGAGTCCCCAGAGGAGCTTCAAGGACTTGTCAACAGGCTATGAGTAGTAAGGAAATCTAATTTCTTCTCTAGCTTTTGTTCCACACACATCACCTACATCTTACACCTCTTTTATATTGATAATTTTAATGCTTTGCTGGTATCCAGATGACTATATCCTTAAGTGACTTCTTATCTCTATTGAATCCATTACATATTCTATCCATTGTATTCTTAATTCAACTAGATTACATATATTTAATCTATTAGTACCACTAGGTTCTTATTCTTGTTTTTATTTCAAAATCTTTCCTTATTTCCTTACATTATTTATTGGGTATATTTTAAATCCCTGAAATACTCACTTATTATATATAAGCTGTCAACCGTATTCTTATTTTGAGGTAGCTATATCTTTTTGGGTTTTAGGACATCATACCAACAATGCCAAATAATTTTCAGACAACAGCAGGATCTCCAAGAATTCAACTAAATTCTGACACTATCTACCTGAACATAGTGTAAGATTTCATCAGTTAAGGGATCAGTCCTCCAAGACTATCTCCAACCCCACCTCAGATGCCAGTCTCACTGTAGGCCCCAGGTTATTACCTGTGCTTGTGACTGAGCAACTACAGGTTGGAGGTCCCAGTGGCCTACTTCTTACGTTCTTTTAATTTGCTACAGGGACTCACAAAACTCAGAAAAATACTTACTTTATGTTTGCCAGCTTATTAAAAGATATAATAGAAGATTTAAATCAATAGATAGATAAAGAAGTGCACAGGGCAAGGTATGGAGAATGGGCACAGAGCTTCTATTACCTTCTGTAAGACTGCCACTCTTCCTGCCTTTTCATACATTTCACAAACTAAAAGCTTTCTGAACCCAGTCCTTTCAGCTTTTCTGTGGAGGCTTCATGACATAGTCATGACTGACTAAATCATTGTCATTTGCTGATCTAATCTCCAGATCCTCTTCCCTCCCCAGATAATCCTGTATTGGGAGGAAGGGGAGGCAAGTTGGGCAAAAAGTTGTGAAGGCTTTCACCAAGTGGTTGGTCCTTCAGGCAAACAGCCCTTGCCTTGAGTGAGGTCTGAAGGTCACTTCATTAACAGAACAAAACACACCTCTCTCACCCTTATCACAGGAAATCCCAAGAGTTTTAGGAGCTGTGAGTCAGTAGCCATGGTTGAAAACCAAATATTCAGATGACCAAAATATATTTCTTGTAAACCACTATATTACACTACATGCTTAAGTATTTAATTATGTGATCTTTTAAACTAATATTTTTCTAAGAGTATAAACTGTTCTGGCAGTAATCTGGATTGGGGAGTGATGTATTGCCAAATTTCTGTCGTTTTAGTCCAGGAAGTCAAAGAGAAAGAACAGGAGAGCCTCTTAGGGCGGGAAGTTCAAAGTAACAATGTTAACTACTACTACCTTTTCTTGATTTTTTTTTTTAAACAAGCAAATCTTCTCTTCAGAGTTGCAGTTTAAAGCCAAGAACATGCAGAATTGGGAGAAAAAATAGTTAAATTTGGAGACTTGCAGAGATAGAATCAGAGTAGTGAAAGCCATTACAGCAACTGAACTAACTGAGGTCAGTCTTTGGTGAATCACAGAAACAGGTGGAGTTGTCAAACAAAGGAATCTTTGTTTACAACATACAAGGAGATCACAGGGAATAAGTTCCAAAGCCTTGACTGTTTGAACAGGAGAGAGATTTTTATTTAGTATTTAAGATGAATACTCAGAAGGGAGAGTTTTATTATTCCGTGTATGGTTGGTCATAAGGTTGTGGATGCATGCACATCCACATATGTATTTGTGCAATATGTATTGCATGTTCACCTGAATGAAGCTTGTATTCCACCGAGGGCAGAAACTTCAACGTTAGAATAAAGCAGAGGTAACTGTTGGACAAGGGAAAGGGACTCTGCAGGCTTCAAGAGCAGATAGAAACTAGATGGGGTCTTGGGCTCATTTTCTGGGACAAGGAATGCAAGGCCTTGATTGCTTTTGAAATAGCACTAGGAGTTTTGCCACTGATTTATTGTCTCAATAGCTTAGGCTATTTCCTGGTCTGGTGGTGACTGTTAGTTTTCCCATTGCCTTGTTCCCTCAAAATCCTTAAGGAGTGAGGTTTTTGCATTTCTTTGTAAGAACCTCCCAGGAAGTTTTGGAAGAAGTGTGCTTGGGCAAGTACACAGGTGGGGTATAGATCATTGAAAATAGCTGGGGACAAAAAATGATTTTCTTATGTCAGGAAAACTATATGTCATCTTAATTTTCTGGGAACCTCTAATTCTTTCTGCTGATGTTACCAGCAGGCTTCTGAGATATTACTGATTGTTCTCTTGTACCTAAGGAAAAAGAAATGTAGAAAGCAAAAGACAAAACTTTAAAATCTATCCTCCAACTCATCAATTCACTGCAGCCACCTCTCTGTCTTTCCCTTTCTCTTTTTCTTTCTCTTTCTCTCTCACTTTCTCTCTCACATACGCACAACACACGCAAATCATCTTAAAACAATTTTTAATTTTCCCTATTCCATTTTAATATACTTGAGGCATGATCATTTTCTTAGTAAATACAAGAAAAAAAATCTAGGATTCCATCATTCTGTGTGATTAAAGTATTGAGGAATTTACTTCCAATAGCACTTATAAAAACACATTTTATTTATGTAATATTATATAATCAGGTGCCTGCATTTTTCTTATTCTCTAACTAGTGTTATTTGGCAATTAATATTTTGTCAATCAATATTCCCCTATATCTGAATGTGTGGGCAGTGAGAGATGAGTTAGAGGCAAGGATGGTGAACACTCCCAACAACTGCAGACTACATATATCTTAAGCCATGATTTTCTTTGCAAAGGTCAACATTGATAATGTTCTAGTCATACCTCCGTGTACCAGGAAAGAAGTAGCATATTTCTTGAAAGACACAGCTATCAAAGCTCCATTGAGAAACTGTAAAGATGGACAAGCGATTTCCAAATTACATATCTGATAATGGACATCTACTCTGATTATTTAAATATGAATAAAAATAAAAAACCTTACTAATAACCAAACAGAGTATCCAATTTTACATGTGAAGGAAATAATGGAAGAGACATGTCACCAAAAGTATATGGATGGCTTATAGGCACATGACAAATTTCTCAACATTTAGACATTAAAGAAATACAAATTAAAATCATAATGAGACATGCTTACATATCTATTAGAATGGCTAAAATTATAAAGGCTAATTGTACTTGGTCTGAGCTAGATTGAGAAGCAACAAAAAATCTAAACTGTTGTTGGCATATATCATGATACAACCACTTTGGAAAATAGTTTGAAAATTTTTTTAAATGCAAAATATGTTGCAGTTACAAAAATAGCCATTTTACTTCTAGGCATTTAACCAAGAGAAACAAGCCCTATGTTCATACAGGGACTTGTATATGAATTTCATAGCAGCTTTATTTTTAAGAATTGAAAACAGTGGAAATGTTCATCAATGTCCATCCATAGAGCAAAGAAAAATTATGATCTATTCATTAAAGAGATTACTATTCAACATCAAAATGAACTATTTACAATTGGAGATTCTCAAAGTAATGATGCTGAGAAAAGAAAAGCCAGGCAATGAATAGTATATACAGTGTGATTCCATGACTATAAAAAATCTAGAAAATACAAATTTATATATAGTCACAGTCATCAAATATATTGGTGTGATTTTAGTGCCTTCTTCTGTGATCCTATAGCTTCCTACACTTGCATCTCTGAGCATTTGTTACACCATGTGAAAATATGAACTCTTTCTCTTCATTCTGTCTTACTAGAATAAGAGTCCTTGAAATTTTATGGACAATTGAACTCTCAGTTATTAGCAGAAATTCTATCACACAGTAATTTTCCAAATATAAAAGCCAGAGTTTTACAATGACTTCTAAGCTTTTACATGATCTAGCCACTCATTTAACCTCTGTGACCTCTTTCCCTGCTACTCTTCAGTCACTCACAGTGGCCTCCTTGCTATTCCTCAGATATGCCAGGCATGATCCAACCTTATGGCCTTCAAGATAGCCAATTCCTTTGTCTGGAGTGACCTTATTGCTGATAGTTCTGGGCAAATTCATCACCTTTCCATACCTTTGTTCAATTGTCAGCTTCATTGTAACTACCCTGATCTTCCTATTAAAAATTTTAACTCCCCATCCCCTGCCTAGCAACCTTGATTTTTCTCACCCTGATCGAGTTTTTCTTTTTCCCCATTGTACTCATCCTTTTTGAATGCACTATGCAATTTTTATTAAGGTTTATAGCTTTGAATTGTCTCACCCATTAAAATAAAAGTTCTACAAAGCCAAGTATTTCATTTACCAGTGTAGTCTGAAGTAATATCTGCCATATAATAGTTCAGTAGACAACTGGTAAATTTCAAAATAAATTAATGTTGAGAATATACTGAATTTCACAAGTCATTTCAATATTTATTTCCAAAAAATAAACTATGTAAAACATACCTTAAATTTACTTTCAAAATATTTTATAGCATATAATGGACAATATACATAAGCCTTAAAGAAACAATCCTATAAATAACCATTTCATACCTACTTAAAAACTACATAATACCACACTCCTAGATCCTCTCTGAACGCTCTAAAATAACCCTAAAGGAAATACATTTTTAAAAATAACAGATTTTTTGTCAAATAATTTAATAAAATAAAAGTTTCATTCATCTATGTAGATCATAATAAATGTTTTTAATAAGCATGAAATTATAACTCTGAAGTGTGCTAAAATGAAACCACCTGCTAAGGGTGAGAGAATAAAAATAAACATCATGTTTCCAAATAAGAGGAATTTATTACCTTTGAATCAAAGCATGTGGATTTGTTCAAACTGGCAATAAAGGAATATGGAGACACAAACCATAGAAAGTCATATTTTAGATTTCTAAAAGACTTCGAAGTTAAAAGTATACATTCACTTCTCACTTATTGCTCCTACATATTCATGAATTTGAGAGAAAATATAGGCCCTGTGTGTCTTAGCAACTAATGGGATATTTTTTGATATTTACATGCTTACACATAGTATGTGTTATAGTCTTCTCTTTTACATGCTGTAAAAAGGTTAACCCCTTTTCTGCAGAGATCTGAAAATGTGAAACAGTGCCTGAGTAGCTGAATTCATCTAATTCAAATTTCTTGCAGGTCTAAGACCTATTGATTTTCACTTGACTGCCTCCTTTTTCATCTGTCAATTGGTTACAAATTCTGGTACTGAAGAGAATACATTGGGGCTGGTGGCTCAGTGTGTTAAAGCCTCTGCCTTCAGTTCAGGTCATTATCTCAGGATCCTGGGATCGAGCTCCACATCGGGACATAATGTAACGACAGATAGTTTATATGGGAGCCCTTTGGGTACTCTGGTGGATGAATGTTTTTAAATTAGTTTTTCATGGACATGGGGAGTTAGAGACGAGAAGGGAGGTGGGGGAAATTGGAAGGGGAGCTGAATCATGAGAGACTATGGACTCTGAAAAACAATCTGAGGGTTTTGAAGGGGCGGGGGATTTGGAGGTTGGGGTACCAGGTGTTGGGTATCATAGAGGGCACTGCTTGCATGGAGCACTGGGTGTGGTGCAAAAAGAATGAATACTGTTATGCTGAAAATAAATAAAAAATTAATTTAAAAAATATTAGTTTTTCGTAAACTACAAAAAAAAAAAAAAAAGAAAAGCGCTCCCATTTATAGCGTACACTTTATGGTTCACAAGGCACGTGCCAACAATAAAAATAATAATGGGTTACCGTTACACTTCATAGAAAAGGAGGTACAGGGAAATTGAATGAAAGGGAATAACAAAGTAGGTTCATAAGTCAATCTTCCTTGTAAAAAAATTAACGTGAAAGTGCGTTTCTGCCACCTCTTTCCTGTGTGACATTTTATCGATGGGAGATGGAAAATAAATGGTCTGGTTAACCTTTCCCTCCCCCTCAAAACCCATTATTTGAAAACACAAAAAGGGAAGTGAAGGGAAAAATCCTCCCACTCCCATTCCCACTCACCTCCATAGCCACCTCCTCTTCCAAGAACCTAGCAGACAAGGTGCCAAGAAGTGTTAGGTACCAGCAGTGGTCTCAGATCTCATTCAAGAATCATGGTGAAAGGCATTCAAAGAGATTGTGGGGGCACAGGGATCCAATAAGGGGGACAAGTTTAAGGTTTGCCTGGTCCCCTAAAAACTAATGGCACTAGAGAAGATGAGCTTTGGGAACTATAGCATAATGGATACAATGTGTAAAAAGCTTCAGTGAGTCATGGTGGGAAGAGGCCAAGAGGGTAGCAAACACAGTCTTAGATGATGTTATTAATAGCACTATAGGCTCTAGATTTCCTGTTGTGGTGTTCTTTGCAAGACCAGCCCGGCCAAAGTGGATACTCTCAACCTGGAACAGAGGGTCTTGGAGATGTCAGCATGTGAGGTATGATGAGAGGGTAAAATGATAGGAGGTGTCCTTTGGAAGGACTGACTCCTTGACTTTAAAAGGGAGAACCCAAATCTGTAGGTGAAATCTTTCTGGCTACAAAGAGGGCCAAGGCCTCCTAAGGTCAAGGTCTCCTCGTCACTTGCAAAGATGTCGAAGAACATATTCAGACATTTCAAAGATGTCCTCATATCATTGGTTCCCACTCTGGAATTCTATCAATAAGGTGAGAGTTCCTGTAGTTGAAAAAGAGATCTAAAAAGACTTCCCTTTCTCATGTAATTTCTGTAACCTCCAGGACACACCCACCTCCCCCTTCCAGCTCTGTAATGAAGCCACAGCTGGTGCCAATTTGTGGAACTCCTTAAAGGCTATTCTCCCTTATATACCCCGGGACCAAGTTCCCATGCTCCCTCACCCGATTTCCTGCACTCACCTCCCACCTGGTGTGTTCACACCTGCAAGTGCCTTTTACCAACCCCTTTGCCAAAAGGCAGCCAGAGTGACCTTTCAAAGACCTATCAGTTCCTGGCATTTGTCTCCATAGAAATCTGCACTGATCTAACAAATTCTCAGTCCTCCAAAGGCACCCATAATCCTCCCATCAGTCTATTCATACCCCTCCAACTGACTGATGCCTGTTCTGCCCCATCTCTCTGCCCTTCAACCACACTGCCTCCTTCTTCCTGTGGAGACCTCTCATGGCACCTGCCTCCAAGCACAGCTGATTCCCATTGATGGGAAGACCCTCTTCTCTCCCCCATCTCCCCACTCCAGTTACTCCCACTTATTCGTGAGCTCACAAGCCCCATGGTACACACTCTCCATGCAGCCTGCTCTCTCTTTTCTAGCACTGGCCTCCGTTTCTAGCTGTGCTTGTGTCATGGATGTCCCTCCCCAGCCAGCCTCCAAGCTCTCCTTCCCTTTAGCTCCAACACCTGACACAGTGCCTGGCACGTAGTAAGCCCTGGCTAGCTTCTAAGAGCCTCACTGAGGGACTGAAAGCATTTTAAAAATGTCACCACGTAGGCTCGAAACTGTAGGCAGAAAAAGCTTTGCCTGGATTGACATTTTAGAGACGTATTCGTCAAGTTGGATATGTTCACTGACTTTACCTTGTAAAATTAAAAAAAAAAAAGGACCTCTGTATCGCTTCGCATCTAAGGAAGGCGCATGTATACTATTAGACCACGTTATGAGCTTAATGGAAGGAGACAAGATGTTTTCGCTAAGAAAATGTATAAGACTGTTGAGGTCAAGTGGGAGGAAACAGTCCGTTTGTTGGAGCATTGCTATCTTACTCTATCACAGCCACTCATAAAAATCTGACACGGGGTGAGTCAGAATTGTCTGTCGGAGATGAGTTAGATCTGGCTCATGTTCCTACAGACATGAAAGCCAGAAGCGAAGAAGGAGGCTTTGAAAGCGTGGGTTGAGGAGGCCGTGTGGTTCACTGCGATGAGCTAAGTGCCCAGGGCCACCAGCAGACATGCTGGCCTGTGTCCGTCCTTTGTTCTGGGGTCCCTCTTGCACCATGTGGTGAGGCTGGTGGCTGGGAGCAGCTCAGGACAGGACCTGGTGGCATCTTACCTCTCCCACCCTCCTGTGGGCTCCAGTGGGCTCCAGTAGGTCCCAAGGGACAGCCTGCCTTCCTTGCAAAGCCCAGTAGCATTGGGAGCAGAAACTGGGGCCAAAGAGTGAGCACCCTGTTTGACAAGCTGGACCAGCCACCTCTTCTTCAGATGCAGGGGGAGCCCTGGCATGCTGACTCCTCCCTTCTCCCTTTCCCCTTTCCTCTTTCCTCCCTCTTTTCTTCCCCTCTCTCCTTCCCTGGTGGTGCCCTTTCCCAATGCCCACTTCATCCCTTTTCCTTTCTACATACCTGTCTTCTAGAGTTTCTTCTCTTTCCTCCCCATTACTTCCCTTCATCTGAATCTCCTCTTTGGTCCCTTTGTTCCTGCTCTCTGCTCCTCCTCCCCTTCCCTGGCCCCTGTTCAGCTCCATACTGAATGCAGGCAGAGCTGGACTAACATGCTCACTTGCTAGCTCAGCCACCCTCCAGAGAAGTCACTCTTCGGTGGCCACCTTCCTGACCCCCTGGTTGCTTCTCCACTTGTTCAGATATTGCTCTGAAGTCTGAGGAGGACAGAGCGGGGCTGCCACAGAAGCAGGCCAGAGGAGAAACCAAACCATGTGTCCACACTGTCCCCCAGCACTGCTGCTCTGAGAGCTTTCGGAGTCCTCAAAGGGTTAGGATTTAGGGGCTTCTTCAGAACCGGGAGTGAAAACAAGCATAGGTCAAAAGAAAAGCGACGGCCCCCACACAAAAATAATAATCACAAATGAAAACTATGTTAACTCTGAGTCCCAAAGTCGAAAAATTGCCTTGAATCTGTCACTAGAGAACACCCAAGGCCTCACTCTCTGGGTTCTGGGTGCCCTGGGAATGGCAGGAGGCTCTGAAAAGCGCGTGGGGGTGCAGAACTATGGGGGCTAGCCTGCCCGCTGGCAGGGTGGGGGTACCTCCTGTGGCGCTGTCCCCGGCCTTACCCCCTGCGGACAGGGTGTGGCGCAGCGTCTGGGGTGGTCCTGGTGCCCTGGGGTTGGCGGGAGGCTGCGCCCAGCTCCTGGACTGCGTTTTCTGCTTCAGGTGAGGGCGTGTCGTGGTGTCACTTTACCTGTGAGCAGAGGGTCCTCCAGAGAAGCCATGGGGCAGGGAGGGGCAGCAGGCAGCGGGAACGGGAACAGGACCTCGCGGCCTCAGGGGCTAGGCTGGAGCATGGGAGTGCAGGGGCAGCGAGTATGGTGGGTCCTGCAGTCCCAAATGGGCTGCAGCACAGCACACTGGCGCTGCGCGCCCCTCCTTCCCGCCTGGGCAATTAGCAAAGCCCCTCTTCTGGCCGCCCCCGCCCCCCTCCCTCCTGAGTCCTCTGAGAGCTCACTTCCAGCTTTGGAAATATCAAAGACCCTTCTCTGCGCTGGCCCCACCCCCTCACTTCTGAGGCCAGAGCCCATGCTGGGGTGCGGGGCTAAGCTCCCAGTGGAGCATCTCAACAGGAAAAGGTCCACCCAAGGGAAGCTCAAAGTGATACGTGCCAGGCACTGTGTCAGGTGTTGGAGCTAAAGGGAAGGAGAGCTTGGAGGCTGCCTGGGGAGGGACATCCATGACACAAGCACAGCTAGAAACGGAGGCCAATGCTAGAAAAGAGAGAGCAGGCTGCATGGAGAGTGTGTACCATGGGGCTTGTGAGCTCACGAATAAGTGGGAGTAACTGGAGTGGGGAGATGGGGGAGAGAAGAGGGTCTTCCCATCAATGGGAATCAGCTGTGCTTGGAGGCAGGTGCCATGAGAGGTCTCCACAGGAAGAAGGAGGCAGTGTGGTTGAAGGGCAGAGAGATGGGGCAGAACAGCCATCTCCATTCCTGTGTGTTCATAGGCTTCCAACGTTTAGATACACCCTTGTTCGTGGTGTATATGTTGGCAATTCTTCCAGGTTTCTGTTGTTTTGATGCTCCATCAAGACAAAACAACTTCCGCTTATCTTTTGTCTCTCGAAGGCATAAAATGACTCTCGCTGACTTATGCACATACACTTTGGCTCTCTTCTCCTTGGGAATAGCATAACCTATGTCTTCCCTGTTTCTTCACTTGCAAGCTATGAGTATCTTTATAGTCGAAGGAAATCTCCTATGGTCAACAGAAGGACGAGCTAGTTTAATATTTGCTGTTTTCTTATGGATGTTTTCTACCTTTTTTTTTTTTTTTAATTTGGAATTTCAACCACTCTTACAAACTGTTTGTATTGACGGGAGACTTTAGTCCTGATACTGAATGTATTATTGATAGGTAATAGTTCACTTTCTCATTTCGGTTGGCTTCTGACTTGGATTCTATTTGCCTTTCACCTATATGGTATTTTCTTGGGGTTGCTTCATTGGTACGATTCCTCGCTTCCTTCCCATATTTTGCATGTCTTATCTTTGTGTGTTTGCATGTGCATGTGTTAATGCTGTGTGGTGTGTGTGTGTTTCACATCACAATTATTATTAAAATACGAGAGAATGGAATTCGGTCTCTTGTGGGTAGCAATTCAATTTGACATGCCTTGAAATCTCACATTCCATCAGTTTCAGGAAATCTCCTGTAAGGAATGTCATCTCTTGTCCTCTTCAAGTAACACGTGTTCTCACAAAACTGCTTTCCAAAGAACAGCACCATTTGAATTTCTCATTAGAGTCATACTGTTTGTACCAATACCCTTTCTTTTTCGTATGATTCTTGAGTGTCATGAGTTAGTGAAATCGTCTGTCTGATGTCGTTCTGAGAATGATAGATGTGACAAAGCCCAATGCTCTCCGCAAGACTGCCATAAGAGACAAGTGGAAGAATTCCTTCTTGCTTATGTCTCAGTACGAATTGCGGTGACATGGAGGAGAGTGAGATGGTAGTAGTGTCTAATAACCTCATGCTTGTCTTCAGCTATGAAGGCAACAGGAAGATGAACACAACAACTGCATTGGGGTGGAAATTGACCTGAAGCCTACAAGATAAACTCCACAGCGAAAGAAAACGGAAGTTGCAGAGATGATGGGAGAAGGTTGGAGACATGGCTCAGGGGATATTTGGTTGGTTAGTGGATCAGAGGGCTGGATCCCATGAAGAGTACCAAGGCACAGGAGAGCAGGGCACACTGGGAACCCACAAGGAACCTGTTTCCCAGTGCCGTTGACTGTGAGACGCAGAGGGTCTGAAGGGCACGAGTACTTTACAACACAAGTGTTGAAGGCTGAAGTTTTCCTATCAGCAGGCTTGGCACACATCAACTTGAAGGAACACCATCTTTTTCCTGCATATGACACCAACAAGCGACCAGGAGCAGACAGCCTGGAGACAATGATCAGAGAGAGACAATACTAAGTGACGCACTGGGAAGATGGTGAGTAGTGGGAGTGATTCCGTGAAAGTCAGTGTTCGTGGAGATGTCTCAATGTGGACATAATAAATTTTGGGCTCTCGCAACAGCAGCATCAAGACAAAGCTACTGGCCAAGACAGGTATGTGAGGACATAGGCTGCCTAGCCAGCCAACTCGAAATCCCGACAGTGGAATACTTGGAAAACTGCCTTCCTCAGTCCAAGATGCTTAGTCCAAGGACAACGACTCTCCCATAGGGGACGAGAAGAAAGCTTTGACCACATGTTCTCTTCTGAACACAGCATTCTGCAGGCCTGCGTTCTGCTGAGTTGCTCGAATTTCTCCTTTCACAGGCACACCAGAGCCCACCAAGGTAAACCTCTGCATATTCAACCCGGACCCTAAAAACAACAAACGGCCGGAAAGGAGAGCTACTGCAAATGACTGGCCTCCAGGACAGGGTCAGCCACAACACAAACAGCAGTGGCATGCATGCCACATACACACTCACAAACACACACACACGCACGCACTCAACAAACCTTAAGGGCCAGCCCTGGGTACTCCGGATCTCTTCCTCCTAAATAAATTACCCTCAGGTTAGAAAGCAGAATGAGTTTAACGAATACAGAGAGGTGACAGAGACTTAGATCCAATGCAAAGATGAAAAAATCAATTGATGCCCAGGTAAAGGAAGAAGGAATGATTATGGCTAGGCAATCAGAGTGAACCCTCTACATAGAAAACGCCCGATGCGGGATTGAAAGCAGGGGCCTGGATACTCGCTGTACGTCAGAAAACATAGGAGATATCAGAGAGTCTCGAACCACAGAGATAAAACTGATAAAGATAAAAGCACCTAAAGAACTCCTGAAGAGAAAATTGGCAGGAGACTGTACACTGCAGCTCCATGCAGGATCCCATGATCTTACCTCCAGAGGCTTTTCCAAAAATTCCAATGCTGTTTCAGTTCTCATCATTTGAATTCGGGTGGCCCTCCAAAGATAGGGTCCTTATTCAAAAGAGCGAGACTGATACAAAGTGAAGGTCAAGCAAACGTTAATTTTGCACAAAGCATCGAGAATCATATTGACCGGTCAGGGCCTTCTCTTGCAAAGAGGCAACCCCTCCCAGCCTCAGAGACTAACATTTATAGCGGTAGTTTAGCCAGGCTATACAGACGTGGCCAATGAGATAACAATACAGAAAAAACTGCACAGTCGTGCTAAGTCTGCTACACCACAAAAACAAAAATGCTAGGTAACACATGGGTGGACAATTGGATCTCAATTTACCCTAGTAGATATATGCGTGCCCCTCTAATGGGATGTCTTCACCTGGCCTGATTCACCCTTGTATCTAGGCTTTGAGAGTAAGCTCCTCTGGGAGGAGTAGGGTCAATTTTGTTTACAGCATGGGTTCAATATAAGTTTACTGCAGAAACACAAAATGACTCCCTCTGTCCTAGCGGACCTTATAATGAGTAGCTGTAGCATCCCTAGAAATAGAGCCAAAATGACTTCCAAATCTTCAAAACTGACGATTTACCAAAAGCAGATTCTACATCCTAGAACCTTAGGTCCAGAATGGACTCATGTACTTGGAGTCCACAGGAGCAAGCATGGAGCATGTTGGAAAAGACCCATAGCCCAAGTGAAGCCATCTGAAAGACTTCCGTGCCCGTTTCAGGAAGACAACTTGTATCTTCAAAAGGACGCATTGAAGAGGATTCAAATGTCAAAGAACCTGGAGCATTCCCACAGGGTCGTGCAGATACCCTCTGGAGGAGTACATGTAGATGTGACAGCACAAGCCTGCCTTCACCCTCTCATGAACATCCCCCAAATAGTTTCATGGGATAAGCAAACAATGCCTCTTGTGGAAGATGGGCGTGTTCTAATGGAGGCAGCAGAAGATGAACAGTGGGACAATAAAGGGCCATTAGAGAGCCACAGACAGCGTATGCTACAGGTTGGTGAGGATATTCAGGAAGACAAGGAACTGGAGAATGAACATTGGAGCTCTGAGCGAAGGTCTAGCATTTGAGATAATGGGAGGTTCTCTGAACCTGGCTGCCTTCCATAGAGATCTAGGTCCAAATTAAAGAAAACATCCCCTGGCCACAGTCAATCCTTGTACCCCGGTTGTGTTTTTGTCTTTTTGTCAAACAATGCACATGCACATATTTGACAGAGAGACAGAGAGATCACAATCAGGGTGTAGAGCTGGAGAGGGAAAAGCTGACTTACCCCTGAGCAGGGAACCTGAGACCAGAGTCGATGCCAAGACCCTGGGATCATGAGTTGAGCTGAAGGCCGCCTCTGAACTGATAGACACAATCCATGACACAACCTTTGACTTCTGAATATGTCCTAGTTCTAGACGTGAACCACTGCTCTGTCATTGTTCACAAATGAAGGGGAAATGGATTTTGGCTTGGGCTGGTGTTGCTTGAGCAAACTGGCCTGCTTTGAGAGCTGGTATAGTTTGTCCTCTTGAGGTAAGTGATTTGGCTATGTACAAACTACACTCCCATGCATATTTAGGTAAAGAGAATTCCTCCATTGAATGAAACTATGTCTTGTGGTTCCATGCTTCTGTGGATGGTGATGTGAGTCCTCCTTGCCTCTGAATCTGGATCTCTGTTTCTGCTCCCAGATGAGGGACAGTTTTAGCTCTGAATTCTCAAATCCATGTTCAGCCCTCTTTTTTTTCTCTCACTCCTACTTCTCCTACAATAAGCACCTCTTTCTATTCCTTGGAGTCAATGACTTTCCTAAGCTCATTGTCATGTTTCATCATTCTTCCTTCTTTCTTTGGATTTGTTTCCTTATTTACCATTCCTTTTCTGCCAGGTCAAAAATTTGGTCCTTTGCTTCTGCCAGCTTCTTGGACTTTTCCTTCAGTCTGCTACCAATCTTTTCTTTAGAAATTCTTTATTTATTTTATTTTATTTTATTTTATTTTACTTTATTTTATTTCTATCAGTTTAATCTATGTGTTTTGAGACTCCCTGATATCTTTCTGCTTTCAATCCTCCATTGGGCGTGTTATATGTGAGGTTTCACTCCGATTACCTGGCCATGATAATTTCTTGTCTTCTTCCTTGGCAACAATTGATTCTTCCATCTTTGTCTTGGATATAGGTCTCTGACTCTTTCTCAGTATTTGAAAAATCAATTCTGTTTTTTATCCTGATGGTAATTTCTTTAGAAATAAGATATCATGGAGTGCCCAAGGGCTGGCCCTTGAGGGAGTCTCAGGTATGTGTGTGTGGCATGCATGCCCTCTGCTGTTGTATCATAGCTGCCCCCTGTCCTTGAGACCAGTCATCTGCAGAGGCTCTCTTTGCCAGCCTTTTGGTGTGTTTGGGGTCTGGGCTGAATAGGCTGAGGTTTAGCTTGGTGGGATCTGGTGTGCCTGTGAAAGGAGAAATTCAACCTTCACAACAGAATGAATGCCTGTAGCATTCTGTGGTCAGGGGACAGCCTATGGACAGGGCTTTCTTCTAGTCCCCTATGGGAGAATCTGTTCTCTTAAAATGAAGCAAGTTGGACTGAGGAACACAGTACCCTATGTGTTCCATGGTTAGAATTTCGTGTTTGCAGGAGAGGCAATTAAAGCCCTCACCAACCTGTCTTTGGCCAGTAGCTCGGGCTTGATGCTGCCTGTGCGAGAGCCCCAAATTTCTTTTGCCCCCATCAAATCATCTCCAAGAACACTGCCTCTCACTAATGTACAGCCAGAACCCACCATCTTCCCACTGTGTCACCTGGTATTGTCTCTAATCGTGGTTTCCAGGCTGTCTTCACCTGGCTATTTGTTGGTGTTCTCTGACAGAGAAATACAGTGTTCTTTTGAGTTGATATGCCAAGGCTGCTGATCTAAAATCTCCAGGCCTCAAGGCCCTTTGTTGGCATGAACTAGTATGATTCAGACCCCCTGATGGTCAGAATCAATGGAATTGGAGAACGTACTCCTTGTGGGTTCCAAGTGTGCTCCGATCTCTTGTGGCTTTGCCCATTGCATTGTCTCACTGCCTTCTGAATTACCAACTTTCCACTTTTCCCCTAAACCATGTCTCCAGTCTTCTCCATTAGTGATTGCAACTTATTCTCTCTTTTGCTATGGAGTTTGCTTTGTGGGCTCCAGTTCATTTCTGCCATGTTGAAGTTGATGTGGTAATCTTCCTGTTGTGTTCCTGGATAAAGACAAGTCTGGAGTTACCAGACACTACTACCATCTCACTGTCCTGAAAAAGCCCCACAGAATCTTACCCAGCCATAAGCAAGAATGAATTCTTTCCACTTGCCTCATGTGGCAGAATTGTGGAGAGCATTAGCCTACGTCACATCTATCAGTCCCAGAAAGACAAATAACATACAATTTCACTCTCTCATGACTGTCAAGAGACATATGAAAAAGCAAGGGAAAAATGGACAAATAATACGACACTACCCAGGCACACAAAATGTGGTGTTTGTTGAGGTCAGGTTTGAGAAAATATGTGTTTATCAAAGAGGACAAAAGATGACATTCTTTGTAGGAAATGTGGCTGAAAGAGAGGGAATGTGAGTTTTCAAGGCATGTCAAATGGAACTGCTATCCATTAAATACCGACTTCCTATCTCCATCAATTTAATTATAATTGTTATTTGAAACACACTCAGCACACACACACACACACACACACACACACACACAGATAAGACACACAAAAGATGGGGAGGAAGTGAAGAATAGCACTAATGAAGCAAACCCAAAAGAAAAGAACTGAGAGAAAAGGATAAATTCCAAGACACATATTCACTCCAAAGATTAGGTCAGGAAACCTACAAAATCTCAGCTCTGTAGTAGTGACTAAAGCGTTTGAAGCAGTAATCAAACCCCTGTCAACACACAGATGGCGAGGTGCAAATCATTTCCTGTTCAACTCTTCTAGACATTTAGAGAAGGCAATGCCATTTTCTTCTCATCAATTCCACAAATGGAGGAGGTGGATGAACTCCACTTTACTAGTATAAAGACCCAATTCAAATAATGACATTTTAGGAAATAAATTATATTCCATTTCAATAATTAAACATAATAAAAATATAATTCTTTCCTTTTCTCTGTCTTCACCTGCATTTGAAAGGGCCAGCTTGTTTTTGTATTATTTTGTACTGTTGAGGAAGCCAGCCTGTCATCCATCATCCATTTTTGACAGAGTATTCACTGATGCTTCAGTTCCATATATGACCTAGTACTCCGCCTAAGATATGCCAGAACTCTTCAACACCCATTAGCCCGTTCCCTCATTCCCTGCATGTCTCTTTTTTCCTTGACTCTCAGCTTGATTCCTCAGAGTTCTGAGTTACTCTTGGTTTGTCTCCTTCTCTGACTTATCCCCTTCAGTTTTTCCTTCTTTCTACTAAGGGCCGTGGTATTCGTCCTAGGGCACATATGAGAGAAGCCATATGATATTTCCCTATGTCTCCTTGCCCATTTCATTTCACAAACCCAGTCCTGTGGCATTCATGCCAGTGCAAGAATCAAGAGTTCATCCTCCCTAATTGCTGAGGAATACTCTGTTGCCAATATGGACCACACCTTCTTTATCCACTAGTCTTTGCAAGGACATAGCAGCTCAATCCTCAGTTCTGTTCAAGTGAGCCTTATATAAGTGTTGTTCTTGTTGCTGTTCTGTTGAGAAAGCCTGCCTATCATCCATCATCCGTTTTTGACAGAGTATTCAGGGATGCTTTAGTTGCATGTACGTCCAGTGCTCCTCTTAATATATTCCACAACTCCTGACTACCCATTAAGCAGTTCTCTTTTTGGTAAACCTCAGCTGGATTCTCAGAGTCCTGAGTCACTCCTGGTAGGTCTCCTTCTCTGACTTTTTGCCCGTCAGTATTCCCTTCCTTTTCCATTTCCCAACAGCAGGGCATGGGACATTCATGTCAAGGCAAGGTCCAGGGGTTCATTCACTTCGATGGCAGAGGAATACTGAGGTGCCGAAATGGACCCAAACTTCCTGATCCACTAGTCCTTGCAAGGGCATTGCGGCTCACTCCA
Source organism: Mustela nivalis (assembly GCF_964662115.1). Lineage (NCBI taxonomy): Eukaryota > Metazoa > Chordata > Mammalia > Carnivora > Mustelidae > Mustela > Mustela nivalis. The sequence continues at coordinate 30,774 of NW_028135722.1, read as the reverse complement.
AAGGTCTGCTCGAATGGGCCTTGCAAGCCGTCTATATACGCCGTCCCTTTCCTTCTGACTAAAGAGTCTTGGTCCACATGTCTATACCCGTTACCACAACAAGTACAGTTAACTAATAATGACAACGGTTTCGGTCCAGGCCTCTTCATTGAGAGTTAGCTCAGATGCAGAATATCACTCTCCTCAAAGACTTTGCAAAGGTATTTAAGGGAAAGCCAGGTAGACAGAGGCCTCATCCCTTAGCCGCGTGTTTCAGAACACTAGGAGACGAGGACACAGACGGCACCATATAGCGATGCCCTCACCTTTTACCTCGGAAAGGGACTTTCCGTACCTTAGTCATCACTGACCCATAAGCAAAAGACGCTGACAAAGTACGCTCTCACCCACAGGACGAGAAACCCCACGGAGAGCTGCTCATACACGCGACCTCACCTTTTCTTGAGATATCTAGAAATTGTAGTGTAAAAGGACACCTTGCCGTCTCCGGGGATATGTTGGCCTAAAGGAAGGTATACTGAATGTCATTTTCCTTCCTCTATGTCTCCAGAAAGGGGAAGTTTGACATTAAACCACAAGACATCCTGAGTTCTTGATCAGGTTCAGAGGGCTCTTGTTTTGTCCTTCCTGGGGCTTCCTACTTAAAGCCATAGGACACCAAGGTCATGGGAGAGGGACAGCTGCTTCAGTGAAGCCAGCATCTGTGATGTCACAAAGCTTTGAGGTCATAGCAACCACTCCTCATCAACCCAGGCCTGATCACTACACTTGACTGGAGTAGTCATGGGTGGGCCAAGAGGACCCCAGGCCGTCCCAAACTGCTGGAGCCGCCTGGGTCTCTCACCAAGGCAGTTTGCGAAGCGAGTCGGTGTCACCTTCTCCATGGCCCAATTCATAGTATTTGGTCGTGAGTGTCAGCACCAGCCCTCTGGACCTCGGAGAAATGCAAGATGCCGCATTCCATCTTAGCACCGACAAGCCAAGAAACTAACAGACCGCAAGCAATGCCTCAGGGGAGGAAATCTGAGCCCTGCGTAAGGGTGAGACCCTCCCACCAAATCATGGAGCATCTCAACAGGAAAAGGTCCACCCAAGGGAAGCTCAAAGTGAACCCCCGCAACCGTGCCAAAGACATGTCTGGAGTCTTCCACAGAAAGCACACGAGTACCTCAATGGTCTCCAGAAACGGTGCCAACAAGGCCTCCCAATCTTCCAAAAAGACCATGCATCCAAGGCAGAGTCTACACCCTAGAACCTTAGGTCCAGGACGGACTCATGTTCTTGGAGTCCACAGAAGCCAACGGAGAGCATGTTGGAAGAGACCCATAGCCCAATGAAGCCAACTGAAAGACTTCCGTGCCCATTTCAGGAAGACAACTTGTATGTGCAAAAGGACGCATTGAAGAGGATTCGAATGTGGAAGAACCTTGAGCACTCCCTCATGGTGGATCAGCTACCCTCTGTGGAACTGCATGGAGATGTGGCAGCACAAGCCTGCCTTCACCCTCTCATGACCATCCCCCAAATGGTTACATGCGATAAGCACACAGTGCCTCTTGAGGAAGATGGGCATGTTCCAATGGAGCCCCGAGAGGATGCACAATGTGTTAACAAGGGGTCAGTACAGCACGACAGACAGCGGATGCTGCAGGTTGGTGAGGAGATCCAGGAAGGCAAAGAACAGGAGAATGAACAAGGAAGCTCCAAGCGAAGGTCGGGCATTTTAGGATGGTGGGAGGTTCTCTATACCTGGCTGCCCTCCATAGGAACCTAGGTCCAAATTCAATAAAACATCCTTTGGCCCCAGTCAATTATTGTGCACTGTTTTTGTCTTTGTTATCTTATCGAACATGCACATGCACGTTTGGACAGAGAGGCAGAGAGATCCCAATCAGGGGGTGGAGCTGGAGAGGGAGAAGCTTACTTGCCCCTGAGCAGAGAACCTGAGAACAGAGTCAATGCCAAGGCCCTGGAATCATGAGTTGATCTGAAGGCCGCGTCTGAACTGATGGACACAACCCGGGACCCAACAATTGACTTCTGAATACCTCCTGGTTCTAGACAGAACCGCTGCTCTGTCATTGTTCAGAAATGCAGGGGATAAGGATTTTGGCTTGGCTGCTGTTGCTTGAGCTATCCGGCCTGCTTCGAGAGCTGGTATAGCTTTTCCTCTTGAAGTCAGTGACTGGGCTATGGACAAACTATTCTCCGATGCCTATTTGCCTAAAGAGAATACCTCCATGCCTAGATTTTCAGGGGTAATGGCACTATGTCTTTAGGTGCTCCGCTTCTGTGGAAGGTGTTGGGAGTCCTCTGTGCCTCTGATTCTGGACCACTTTCTCTGCTCCCAGATGAGGGTCCTTTTCAGCCCCGAGTTCTCCAATCTAGGATAAGCCCTCTTTTCTTTCTCTCACTCTTACTTCACCTACAAGAGGCACCTCTTTCATTAACTTGGTGATTCCCTAAGCTCACTATCATGTTCCATCAAAGAATACATTCAAATGGCCAACAGACACATGAAAAAATGCTCCACATCACTCGGCATCAGGGAAATACAAATCAAAACCAGAATGAGATACCACCTCACACCGTTCAGAATGGCTAAAATGAACAAGTCAGTCAATGACAGATGCTGGCGAGGATGTGGAGAAAGGGCAACCCTCCTACACTGTATGTGGGAATGCAAGCTGGTGCAACCACTCTGGAAAACAGCGTGGACGTGCCTCAAAAAGCTGAAAATAGAACTACCCTATGACCCAGTGCTTGTAGTACTGGGTATATACCCTACAGATACAAACGTGGCATTCTGAAGGGGCACATGCACCCAAATGTTTATAGCAGCAATGTCCACAATAGTTAAACTATGGAAAGAAACTAAATGTCCTTCAACAGATGAATCAATAAATAAGATGTGGTATATATGTTCAATGGAATACTATGCAGCCATCAAAAAAAAAATGAAATCCTGCTATTTGTGATGACGTGGATGGAACTAGAGGGTATTATGCTTGGCGAAATAAATCAATCTGAGAAAGACAACTATCATATGATCTCCCTGATATGATGAAGTGGAGATGCAACATAGGCAGTTTCGGGCGTACGAAAAAAAAATAAAAAAAGATGGTATTAGGAGGGAGACAAACCATAAAAGACTGAATCTCACAAAACAGACTGAGGGTTGCTGGGGGGAGGTGTGTTGGGAGAGGATGGTGGGGGTATGGACATTGGAGAGGGCAGGTGCTATGGTGAGTGATGGTGAGTGCTGTGAATCACAGACCTGTACCCCTAGGGATAAAAACACATTATATAAAAAATTTTAAAAAATAATTTAAAAAACCCACTAAAGAAAAAACACAGATTGCAAGCCCAGAGCTAATCTCATATTCAATCAAAACTTTTGAAAGTTTTCCCCTTAAAGATCAGAAGAAAGACAAGTGTGTCCATTTTCACTACTCTCATTTGACACAGTAGTGGATGTCCTAGCCAGAGAAACAAGGAACACAAAGAAATAAGAGACTCCAAAAAAAAAAAAAAAAAAAGGAAGAAGTAAAATTTTCTTTTTTTGGATAACATGAACTTACATGTTAAAAAATCCTAAAAAATTCACAAAAAATTTGAATAAACAAATTTAGTAAAATTACCAAATACAAGATCAATATATAAAAGAAAAGAATTTTGTTTTGTTTCTTTTTTTTTTTATGGACTGCTTCCCAGTTTGTCATGTCATCCTTGTTCAGTGATCACGCTAATCTTCTCTGCATCATTCCAATTTTAGTATATGTGCTGCCAAAGTAAGCACAAGACAGGAGCATTTTAACATTCTAATGATGAACTATCTGAAAAAATAAAGAAAACAATCTAATTCACAATAGCATCAAAAATAATAAAATACTTAGGAATAGATTTAACTAAGAAGATGAAAGATCTGTACTCCATAAACTATGACATTGATAAAGAAATTGAAGGTGACAGAAATGGAAAGATAGCTCATATTTATGAATGGTAAGAATTAACATTGTTAAAATGTCCATACTACCGTAAACCATCTGTAAATCCAATTCCTATCAAAAATCCAATGTTAGGGGCGCCTGGGTGGCTCAGTGGGTTAAGCCGCTGCCTTCGGCTCTGGTCATGATCCCAGGGTCCTGGGATCGAGCCCCGCATCAGGCTCTCTGCTCAGCAGGAAGCCTGCTTCCTCTTCTCTCTCTGCCTGCCTCTCTGCCTGCTTGTCATCTCTCTCTGTCAAATAAATAAATTAAAAATCTTAAAAAAAAATCCAATATTATTGTTTTACAGAAGTAAGTAAAGAATCCTAAAGTTTATATGAGACCATAAAAGACAACAAATAATCAAAGCAGTTCTGAGAAAGAATGAAGAAGGGAGATTACACTTCTTGATTTGAAACTATACTACAAAGCCCTCATGCTCAAAACAATAAAGTATACTGGCATAAAAACAGACCAATAAACAAGTAGAACAGAATTGAGAGTCCAGAAATAAATCCTTTCATACAGTCACCTAATATTTGACAGGGGCCAACATATGTAATGGGGAAAGATAGTCTGTTCAATAAATGATATTTAAAACTGAATAGTCACATAAACAGTATGAAAAGGGAACCTTATATCACTCATAAGTCTGAACTTGAAATAGATTAAAGACTTAAAGGTGATGCATGAAACTAAATTTCCTAAAGGAAAACATAGGAAAAATTCTCCTTGACATTGGTCTTGCCAATAGTTTTTTGGATACCAGACTAAAAACACAAGCAAAAAAAGCAAAAATAAATAAATGGTATTACATCAAACTAACGTTTCTGCATTGCCAAAAAAAGGGAGAGAGAATGAAAACACAATCCACAGAATGTAAGAAAATACTTACGAATCTTATATCTGAAAAGAGGTTAATAACCAACAGATACAAATAGAAAAAAATATATGATTAAAAAAATAGCAAAAGGATCTCAATAGACTTTTTTTTTCAAAAAAGTTATATAAATGACCAACAGGAGCATTAAAAAGTGCTCAACGTAAAAATCTCAGGGCAAAGTCCTTATGTTGTTGTTGTTGTTGTTTACCTCTGAAAAACGCAGCAAGATATTAGAATATATACTACCAAAAAATTGAAACTAACCAATTTTGGTAAATATTGGGGAAAACGGGGAACTTATGCACTGTAATAGGGATATAAATTTGTATGGAAAACAGTATGGAGATTATTCATATTATTAAAAGTAAAATTACCATATGATTCAGTAATCCCACTTCTAGGTATCTATCTAAAGAAAACGAAGTTCACTGTTCAAAGACATATCTGCACTCTTATGTTTATTATAAAATTATTAACTCTAAGCAAGAGATGGAAATAACTTCAGTATCCATTAATGGATGAATGAGTAAAATAAGTATGGTAAATATATACTACGGAATACTACTTAACCATGAAAAATTAAGAAATACTGCCATTTACAACAGCATGGATGGATCTTGAAGGTATTATTCTAAGTGAAATATTTCAAAGATTTTGTATATTTTTTTAATTTATGTATTATGATATCCCTTACATACAGAATCTGAGGAAAAGGAAAACTAATGGAAACTTAGAGTTGAGTTGACAAGGGGTGAACCTGGGGTGGAGTAAGGTGGTCCAAGGGTGCAAACTTGCAACTATAATATGAAAAAGTTCTGGGGATCTAATGTACAGCATGATGATCATAGTTAATAAGATATACATACTTTTTTTTATTGTGCTTCCCTTTATTAAACTTTGCATATATCACATTCTTACAAGTTGAAAGTTTATAGCAATCTTGTATAAAAGAGGTCTGCTGCCACCATTTTTCTAACAACATTTGTTCATTTTGTGTCTCTTTGTCACATGTTGGTAATTCTTGCAATATATCAAGTTTTTTCATTATTATTGTATTTGTTATGGTGATCTGTGATCAGTAATTATGACCCACTGAAAACTCAGAACTAGTGTACTTAAGGTATATACATTGTTTTTCTTTAAAAACATAATGCTTTTGAACAGTGCAGTATAATTTTTATTTTTTATATGCACTGGGAAACATAATTTTTTATATGCACTGGGAAACCAAAAAATATAATAATTTGACTTAGTTTATTGAGATAATCACTTTATTGAGGCAGTCTGGAACAAAACCCACAAGACCTCTGAAGTTTATCTCTACTATACTATATACATAAAAGTTGCTAAGAGAGTAGATCTTAAAATTCCTTACGATACATGAATAAAAATCAGTGGCAACTATACGAGATAGTAGATGTATTAACATTTTTGTGTAGATTATATTGCAATAAAGATGTATACCAATTTATCAAATTGTACAAAATTTACACAATGTTAAAGGTTTGCAATGTTATAAGAAATCATTTCTTAAATTTACAAATATGTCGATTTTTTTCAATAAACCTGGAAAAAACTTTTTGTAGAATTAATCTATTTTTCAAAAAATGAAGTAAGGCAGTAGAAACTGCAACTAACTCTGAAATAATAGAATATAAAATCCATTTTCATTATATACACTGTGACAAAAAGTATTACTTAGTTTACAATGGAGGAGTACTTATGAAACATGAAGGATGGTCTATAAATAAGGCTGAAAGAGCTCAGTTTTAAGGTTTAAATTTAAAATCTTCTTTTGAAATACTAAACTGACCACCCAGTGTTCCAAACATCAATGTCTTAACTGCATGAATTTATTTCATACAACTCTATAATCTAGTTTCATAAGAAAACAGCATGCAAATTTTGAATAAGACAGACTTGCTTAAGTTTCATGTTCAACAGTAAGGGATACCTCCCTAAAAACAAATAGAAGACAAATCAGCATATTTATTATGATAATTATTATTCATAAAGAGATTCATATTGAATTAGGGAATATATATCCTCAGAGGGGGTAAAGTAAAATGAAATTTATTTTGGTAAATGTGTCTATGAATAGTCAATACAATGCCTCAATATAAATGAATATTACCATTTTGAACAATTTAATTACTATTACTAGAATTATTATAAGTATAAAAATAGCTATCATTTTAGCATGGAATATGAGATTCTCATGCTCCATGCTTCATCACATACACACAACAACGCAGCATAATAAGTATTATCATCACCATTTCATGGGTGAAAAAACTGAGGCTAACACATTTGGATAACTGGTTTATGATTACATGGGTAGCAAAAATGCATCACACTAATTTAGGCTTTATGATTTCAGAATTGTACTCTTACCATTGCACATTCTATTACTCTGTAAATACTTGGCCTGTTTTCATTTGGTTCTTTAATTTTATTCATGTGGTGATGGCTTAAAGCTTCATTTAAAGGAAGCTTAAAAATTTCATTTAACCAAAAGCTCCCAAGAATTAAAAATGTCATTGATCTAATGTAGACATGGATATCATTAGTTAATGGGTAACTATATATTTTCCACTCTAGTGAGATAAAAGAGTATTTTTCTAAGTTTTAGTCTCTCAGTGTTAAAAAGGACTTTGTTAAAATAGAAATATTTAGACAAAGGTGATCAAAAGTCTGGATCAGGTCACCTTAAGGTAAATATTAGGAAACTGAGGAAACAAATGGAGATTTGAACACTGAGCTATGATATAATGAATGGTTTCAAGTATTTAGTAGAGTATAGAAAAGCCCTTTAAAGCCTGGTCTTAGCCTAGCATTGCAGCTTCTGGGATATCTATCTATCATCTATCTATCTAGATATAATGTGAAAACTTTTTTAACTTAAAGATTTTGAGAAATAGAACATAATCAGCACCATAGAAGATCTGTTTATGATAACAACCTAGCACCTCCTCCCAGTTTGTTAATATTCTCTCTTATTTAATGTAACATTGTGCAAATAGACCACTACTGATCTGCCGTTATGAATGAAATAGCTATAATCATCTGTTTGCATATCCTGGTGAAAATATTCATTTAGTTCCATGTTGTATTTCTAGGAATGGACCAAATTTTTATTTTTATTTTTAAGTTTTCTAAATATTGTCCAACTTACCTCAAATGTTTTTATTATGGGCACTTTCATTCTTTCACATTCTTGCAAGGCAATTTTACTGTTGCCCAATATGGTAAGTGTGAAATAGTATGTCATTTTAGGTTTTAATTTATTATTAATTTAATTTAATTTAATTCCAGATTCATAATAAAGATAAACAGTTTTTATATATGAGTGGCCATTTGGATTACCCTTTCTGAAAAGTGCATGCTCAAATCTTTTGATATCTTAACATTGTGTCATACTGACTTCTTTAATAGTAGATTTTCTGAATGAACTTTTAGCTGTGTAGGTCTTCTCTATTTTATTTTGAACTTGTTTTCATTTCAAAATCTTTATATTTATTTTCATAATCTGCTTTTATTTTGCTTTGTCTATTATCTATCTATCTATCTATTTATTTGCAAGCAAGAGAGAGTGAGCAAGTGAGAGTGCAGGGAGGGATAGAAAAAGAAGGGAAAAGAATCTTAAGCAGGCTCCAGGCTCAGCACAGAGCCCAACTCTGGGCTCTATTTCACAACCATGACATCATGACCTGAGCCAAATGAAAGAGACAAAATAAAATTAAGGTGTTAAAAAAAAAAGGAAAAAGAATTGGAGGTTTAATTAAGTGAGCCACCCAGGCACCCCTGTGGTACCTTAAATTAGCTGTCATATTTTTAAAGTTCTAGAGTATCCATTTGTTCATTTATAAAACCTTTCTCAATATCATTTTTAGTGTCAGTTTTTGGTTCAATTTGCTTCCCCTCTCATTTCTTTGAGCAGAGTAATCAAGCCATTTTACAATCTTTATTGATCATTTTAACATCATACTTAATCCCATTTTGTCTATCAAATCTTGTTAATGGTTTTTCTTTGTGTGCTTTGTTACATTTTGCTATGTTCAAGACATTATATTTGAAACTCTTATTGAGTAGGGATAATTAAGAGCTATAATAATGGTATGGTCCTCCTTGGTAGGATTTTCTCTTATATCTGAGACTCTACAAGACAATCATACTCCAAATTCAGTGATTGACTTTCTCAGTTTACACAGAAGGCAAGGTAGGCTATAGTCTTATTTCTGCTTCTCCTTGTGCTTTGGGGATCTCAAGTTAAATTTGGGTTGTACCAAAGTCCTCAAATTTGATTGCTGCTGGATTTTGAATTTTGTTTCTCTAGTATCAAGAGTCTATGAACAACACAGCTCAGTGTGTTTTAGCAGTTTCAAATGCTCTCATAGCTAAAATGGCTTCAGGGCATATATCTCTAGGCTCTCATTGTATTTCGTATTTTGGCCCAGTAATCCCTCACTTATTTTTATAATCATTCTGATATTTTTAACTTTAAAAGCTATTTTGTCTGGATTTTTAGTTGTCTTAAGTAGGAGTTTTTAGATCACCATTACTAGAAGCAACAACAAATATACATGAAAATATCTGCAGTAGTTTATCACATCTTTATGGCTTTGAACTTCCATAAGCTGAGGCATCCTTCTCTAATCACTTAGGCAAACTCCAATTTACCCTTTAAAACAACCCAAGAATTGCTTCATTTAAGAACATGTTCAGGGATGACTCTTCCCCACTGTTCTTACCAACATTCCCACACACTCTTTGCTACCCAAAGCTTGTTTATGAACTTTCGTTAGGTATATCAGCGTGACCAGAATTTTGCTCTATTGTATTTTTGTCCTTTAGAGCTTTAATTAAATATGAATTCCATAGAAAGTCTGTCCCTTTTCTTTCAAACCTGGGTTAGTTATTTCTTCTCATTCTTTGTCAGAAGTTACTTTATTAGAGAAACTTATAGCTCTATTGTGACTTTGGAGCCTTTACAGTTTTTCGACTGGAAAAATCACCCATCCCTGAGATTTTTACGCAGCTTCCTAGCTGATATTATTCAGAAATCTGTTCAAAGCAGACTTTTTCAGGGAGGCCCTTTTGGACCACTCAGTTTAAAAACCTCTTCTCAATCACTGCTCTTTTAAAAATGTGCTTATTTAGTTCAAATATGCATCTCTATTAAAGAAAAATCAGTACGTTTTTTTTTTTTAAAGTTGGCTTACCTATTATCTATCTCTCCCATTAAAATGATTCCTCTGGGCTGGGGTTTTGTTGTGCTCATCTTAGGCCAGGCACTCAATAAATTGTCTCTGAATGATTGAATTGTTTGACTCCCTTGCTAGATTCTCAACTTCATGAGGCCAAGGATTGTTCTATTCAGTCCTTCTTTATCCTCAATGTCTGTTATATTGCAGTCACTTACATGACTAATGGGAAAAATCACAGAAAGAAAGAGTTAAAACTACATAAAAACCCCGTAGGTTCAATAACACAAAGCTTTCTAAAATTATTTAGCCCAGGAATTGAATACTGGCTGCACTTTTGATTTTTTTTAAATGGTATTGAATTTAATTTAAATGGAAATACTGGAATGGTAGAATAATAAAAAATTATAAAAGCAACTTGCTCCTTAAAGTAAGAATTATATAGGACATCTCTTCTAGAAGCAAAATTTTCAAATGACAAACATCTGAAAGCATAGAAGGAGAAGTAAGAGTGTGAATTGTACTTCAATGCTCTTTTCTTTATATTCAACAAACAGCTTCATTCACACACCTTTCCAATTTTTTCAACTCTTTTGACAAAGCCTTCAGAGGAGTTACTGCTGATGACAACCATCACAGCCTAACAGGAGAAATTTTATAAAGAAAAATAATAGCATGTTTTTCCCAAATTGTTAAGGATATGGTGAAGCTCTGTCGGATTCAAAGGAGGAATGTGCAATTCCATGCTATATATAATAATAACTTGTTTTAATAGTGGCTTTGCAATTTTTCAGATATATCCATTTACTGAAACCACTATCAAATAAACAAAAACAAACAAATGAACAGGGGTTCGAGACAGAAATTATCTAATCTAAAAATAGCACATGTTCACAGAATACACAACACATATCCCAAGTACTACTATAGGTTTCAAGTAATAGTCAAAACAATAGTAAACATGATTCAGACCCTACCAGTCAAATCATAAATGGGACCTTAACTGTAAATCCTTATCTTTAGATCAAAGCGGGTAATTGGGGGCTGAAGATACATTATAGAACTAATATGTTATAGAACTCCTCTGAAATGAGTCATTTATTCCATCACTTTTCCTGCACAGCTGCTGACCCATGTTTTGGTTCCTGGAAATAGCTGCTACCCTGTCATACTTCTTAAAAGCACATATATTGAGAACTCTACTCATTCCTCCATTCCTCTGTGACTGTCACTGTGTTAAAATGTGGAGTCAGCTGACTCACTTGTGATGGTAATAAAGTAGATGAGTTTGCAAAGTATTTTGTTATTTCTAAAAATGCAAAAACCAAATTACATTGAAATCATAAGGGGTGTTTCAGGGAGAGCTGTAGGATGTGGTTTCTTGTGTAATCCACAGAGATTAGCTCCAACACATATTTAAACTCTCCTCTAGGAGCAACCTTAGTGGTAAAGCAAGAAGATAAACAGATGTATACACACCCTGGCACAAAATTATCACTTATGTTTGGCTTCCTAGTCTCCTCGTGTTACTTATTTATCTTAACTTCTCTCTGAAATCAGGGAACACAGAATCTCAATCAGTAGACATTTTTCTACTGAATTACCCAATAGTCCGATCATACCCCTAATACTTTTTAAAATTATTTCACTCATAATCCCAAATCTGCTTTGCTTCCTCATCTTAGTACACTGTAATTTGATTTCAAAATGAGGACAGTTGTCAGTAATGCCACATTCATTCATCTATTTTACAATTCCATGTGCTTATAACTATGAAGATATGTTAATAACATCCATTCCAATAAGCCACCCTAAATTTATTATCATGAAACAAGACCTCAAGAAAGAGAATTCAAAATCATCCATGTATTTGCAACTTATTGCAATAAAGCCTTTATCAATAGACTTCCCTGTGCACATGGTGGTCAAATTGCTGGTGAAAACCAGCCAGATCTATTACAAGCTTTCTCATGGCTTCTAGGTAACCCAAGTGAGCCTTTATTGATACTGGGAAGGGATAAAGCAGGGAAGGGATAAACAGTGCTATAAGATTTGGCTAGACAAAAGTAATGACTCTCATTACAAAGTGAGTATTTTTTTTTCAAGCTTTAGTTCAGTTTATTTTTCTTGTATAAAACTATGTAGTAGCCACAGCTGGAGCCTGGGTCCTCTGAACAGAGACTCTGGTGTGGGTCTTCACAAGATGGTCCGTGAACTCCTGATAGGGAGACTTGGTGAACACAGTCTCCTTCCAGAGATCAGGGGTGAGATAGCTGTAGGTCTTGGAGATGGCATCGAACGTAGCCTTGGCAAAGTTCCCTAGGGTGGCAGTGCAGCCCCTGGCCGAGGTGTAGCAGTCGTCAATACCAGCCATCATCAGCAGTTTCTTGGGCACAGGGGCCGAGACAATGCCAGTGCCTCTGGGGGCGGGGATGAGACGCACCAGCACAGAGCCACAGCGGCCAGTCACCTTGCACGGGACAGTGTGGGGCTTGCCGATCTTGTTCCCCCAGTAGCCTCGCCGCACAGGGACAATGGAAAGCTTCGCCAGAATGATGGCTCCGCGGATGGCAGTGGCTACCTCCTTGGAACACTTGACATCCAAACCGACGTGTCCATTGTAATCTCCGATGGCGACAAATGCCTTGAACCTGGTCCGCTGGCCCGCGCGCGTCTGCTTCTGCACAGGCATGATCTTCAAAACCTCGTCCTTGAGGGAGGCTCCCAGGAAGAAGTCGATGATCTCAGACTCCTTGATGGGCAGGGAGAAGAGATAGATCTCCTCCAGGGACTTGATCTTCATGTCTTTGACCAGGCGGCCCAGCTTGGTGACGGGGATCCACTCCTTGTCCGCGGCCTTGCCCCCGCGAGCTCCGCGGCCTCGGCCCCGGCCCCGACCACGGCCCCGGCCCGCCCCGGCCCCGGATGCCGCTGCCGAAGCCACCGCGGAAACCGCCGCGGCCTCCCATTCCAGGGCCCCCGGGCCCTTCGGGCCCTCTCGCAGCACCGGCGTCATCCGCCATTTGGTGTTCTCTCGGAGAGGAAACAAAGTGAGTATTTTAAAGCAAAAGAGCCTGTTGGGAATATTGTTTTATAAAATAGTGGTTTTTTTAATTAACTTTTTAAAATTCAATTAGGTAACATATAGTGTACCAATAGTTTCAAATGTAGATTTCAGTTATTCATCCATAGCATATAATAGCTAATGCTCAGTACTTACTGTGATAGCTTCTTGAAAGCAGAATTTTAACCCACTGAGCCACCCAGGCGCCCATGAAAGCAGAATTTTAGATCACATTTTCTGATTACTTCCATGTCGTACAACACTTTCCTGCTAGCAACCTTCAAAACATACTGTTTGTTAGAGGAATTTCTTTAATAATAAATAAATAGGAATTCATTTAAATTTATAAATATATAAAATAAATAGGAATTTATTTAAATTTATTTAAATATTACACACTGTTTCATTGTTCATAAATAAGGTGATGATATTATAGCCATTAGTTGGTAGCACTGATATATCACTCTTTTTACTTCTCAGTGCATTCTCTTTACACAAATTGATATATATTTTAAAAAATGTGAATCTGTGGCAAACTTGTAAAAAACCCTATACAGTAAAGTTTATCATTTTAAGTAATCTCAATTATCTTCCTCAATTGTGATAGTATATCCTTCTATCTAGGCCAGATATTGTATGAGGGATTTGAAGAGACATACTTTTCTAAATTTCACTTTTCTCATCTGCAAAATGCTTATCATGATCCTACAAAAAAATACACTTATAATTTTTTGATGAAAATTTATTTATTTATTTTAAGATTTTATTTCTATATCAGAGAGAGTGGGCGAGAGAGCAAGCACAGGCAGACAGAATGGCAGGCAGAGGTAGAGGGAGAAGCAGGCTCCGGCCGAGCAAGGAGCCAGATGCGGGACTGGATCCCAGGATGCTGGGATCATGACCTGAGCCAAAGGCAGCTGCTTAACCAACTGAGCCACCCAGGCATCCCTTTTGATGAAAATTTAATCTGTATAAACAATATATTTGCTGTAATGCGTGGTTCATGGAAAACATCTTTTTTAATTATAAGCAGTATTAGAAATTAAGTAAATGTGTCTATAATATTTAAAGTTTTAACACATAATTCCACTGCTTTGCCTTATTTTCTCAAATCCCTTTACCACTTTCACTGACAGAGTCAAATGTACTTTTTCTACTAGTAGCCAGCTCTTTGTCTTTTGTCAGAAAGATGCCCTTGTGAATTATTTATAATAGAGATATTAGCAATAATAATAATAATAATAATAATAATAAATAGCAATGAAAATGTTAAAAAAAAAGTTTTCTTAACTAATTAGGGTTCTTAGACATCAATTAGAGGAACCACCTCGGGCAAGCAAATTAATCTGCAAGACATTCCCAGAATTAACAAGTCAGTCAGATACAGGGTTGTCTGTAGACTGAAAAGAACTAGGTTTGGAAAATAGGTAAGGACAGTGAAAAAAGTGATCAAATTTTTGGGCAAAATAAACTCTTAGGTGTCCTTTCAATGGAGTCCTGTTCATTATGTAGCAGAAACTCTGGAGATTATCTCAATCCATTGGAGTCACCCCGTTTATTAGCTTGCTATTGACAAAGTTATTTACAAACTGTAGAGCAAGAGGTTATAATGGAGAAAACTGATGGTAATGCACAGGATTCTTGTTAACAATAATGCAAGTTAGTGATTTTTCATTAGAAAACATAAATTCTATAACCCAAATTATGGGCCCAGAGCACTTCTGCTGCACAACTCTGCTTATATCCCAAATAACCATGTGAACTAGTTTTAATATCTGCTTCTCTTATTAATTTTTGAATAAAAATTCTTGACACAAGTATTTTATAATTGTGTGATAATCATGAATTTAATTTTTGGAGAACAAAACACACTTTAGCATAACTAGGTTTGTTCACAGAACCAGCCTTGATAACACACTTCTATATGTTAGAAATGATGTAATAAATGTAGAATATTGGGCACTTGTTTGGTATTCTTTGCCATGTTTTGCACTATCTAAAAAGAGATCAGTGAACTTGGACTGGAGTTAGTAGACATGGAAGAAAATAAAATATTACAGAGAAGAATACTCTGTGGTCCACAACCTAAACGGCCTGGGATTCCCATCATTTGGATCCCTGTAGCTTTACAGAAGTCAATTAAATTTTTGTATCTCTGATTAAAGTTGTTTCCCCAGTACTTTTTCAAACATCTCTTGTAAAGTATTGTTTCCCAGAAAAAAAGGGATTTTGCACATGTATCTGCCTTTGTCTCTGGTCATGATCTCAGTCAGGATCCTGGGATCGAGCCCCATTTCGGGCTTCCTGCTCATTAGGGAGTATACTTCTCAGTCTCTCTCTGCAGCTACATCCCCCTGCCCCACTCATGCTCTCTCTCTCTCAAATAAATAAATACAATCTTTAATTTTTTAATTAAAAATAAGATAAATAAATTAAAATAAAAAGTCTGGTCTTACTGCCCCATTTAGCTCCTTTTGTTTTTTTGAGTTGTATTTAAAGCAGCATGAGAGAACATGAGGCTCTCAAACTTAAAAAAAAAAAAGGAAAAAATTGAGTTTTGTTAGGATTTAAGATCTTGTCTGCTAGACAAAAACGTTGGCTTTGTTAACATGTGAAAATTATCAAAAGGGAATAAGATAGAATTCTAATAATTTTTGTAGAAATTAAAAATTTTCTCCAACCCAATTACATACAGACCCATTAAGTAAATTCATTCCAATGTCCCAAACCAACCTTTTCTAATAGTAATGCATCTGTGTAAACAGGGTCAACCCAAGGAATAAATAAATATTATTATTTTTTTCCTGTCTCTTCCACAGTCTCATCTGGGTATATTGGTAGCAAGCCAATTATCTATCTTATAAGACATGATATCATAAGGAAGGGTATTCTGTCCATTTGGAACAACTGAAAATCATTGTAATTTTATCTTGGTGCAGTAACTTGAGATGGCACAGTGTGGTTTATGAATATATTTTATTTTTTTTTTTACTGGGAAGAAGAGATTATAGAGATATTGGTTATCCAAGAGAGACTGACAGGTGTTGATAGTTGCCAGGTCAATATCCATCTACTTTTTCCTTTAGTATCAGAAAGCACTGAGGGATTGACAACAAGGAAACTTAAAACAACATCAAATATTTTATTGTCTCTTTTCTAGTTACATTGTAACCATATGACAAAGTATCAGTCGTACAAGATATCATTCTCTTTTACCTCTATCTTTCTGCCAGAAATGTGGGCTTAATAGTGAGAACTCCAACAGCAATTTTTGCAACTGTGAATAAAAAGCCATGAAAACCTCTAAGATAGTTCACTTGACTTTCTTAAGACTCTGAACCAACACCAGAAAACACTCTCTGTAGTCTTCTTGTTAAATGAAAAATATGGTTAAACCACTTTTGACAGTCTACTACCTACAGCAAACTGTAAATCTTAATTGAAATATGTCCTCTCAGCTGTGCTTAAGCAACTGAGTCCTGAGCTTTTCAGGTTTTCAGTCTGAAAGAGTACACCTCGGGTGCTCTGAAAGGGAAGAGAAACGACACCCTGTTCTCCATATAAATTAAAGAAGAGAAATCTGTGCATTTAAGTGGGCCATATAAAATTTATCAAGCAGTTATCTCCTAACTCCTTCCTACCCAAATTACCTGATATGCTCTCCCTACTCCTTTATTCCACGTTACTGCCTTTTCACAACATGTCTTCTGTTATTTCCTTCTTGCAAGCTAGTTTTGATTTCTGCATCTAAAAAAATCAACAATCATTGTGTATTTCAATTCCCATTTTCCTCAAATGCATTGATTCTTCTTATCTATTACTCTTTTCTCATACTCAGTGTCTTTGTCTTTATGGGGTTTGTACTTTGCTTTTCCCCATCCTTTACTGCCATTATATAATCAATCTAATAACTTCTTAGAGAAAGTTAAAAATTCCCGCATAGCCACACGTGAACACAAAGTCACTGATTTTTAGCAAACCTATAACATAGTCAGACATCCATTCAATTTCTTTTTTTTTAAGATTTTATTTATTTATTTGACAGAGAGAGATGACAAGCAGGCAGAGAGGCAGGCAGAGAGAGAGGAGGAAGCAGTCTCCCTGCTGAGCAGAGAGCCTGATTTGGGGCTCGGTCCCAGGACCCTGGGATCATGACCTGAGCCGAAGGCAGTGGCTTAACCCACTGAGCCACCCAGGCGTCCCTCCATTCAATTTCTTAACTGAGTCCCAAATGCATCCTGACTTCTAACCTAAACCTAAGCTCTACTTCTTACACGTTGTTATATGACCAAATTCTTTCAGTTCAGTATTTTGTAACATTTAAATATTAATCAGTTGATGCTTTGTTTGTGTATTTCTATGAAAATAATTTGAATACTGTAGATTTATTGTTATATTTATAGGTTTATAATCAAAGTTTCATCAGTTGAAGTTTTTGGAAATTTCAGATATAATGATTAACCTAAAATGATACTGCCTCAAATCCCTCTGATATCAAGGCCCAACACCTGATTATAGCCAAACCTGTGGTGGATAGTTCCATGGGAAATTGCAGTTACTTAACACTGATAGCATCTCATGTTCTCTCTCTCATTTTATAATGTCTCCAACACAACCTGAAAGTGTAGGAGAGTTAATGTCCTCTGAGGACAGCTCTCAGTGAAGTGGAAATAAGAACCATAGGTAAAATTGTCAGTTTTCAGGTCTTCATGAGGACAACTTAAAGAAGTTTCTCAGGACCTTTCAGTAAAAGCAAGCCTTCATTTTCTATCCACAACAATTATATCAACAATGTACCTCTTTGACAAAGTTGCTTCTTCACTGTATCACTTTCCCATTCTTTTCTACCTTGGATAATCTCCCAGATAAACTAACAGTACTCAAATCCTTTGTCCTACTCTTTGCTCTCAGGATAAATGGAGCCAAAAGACTTAGATTAATATCAAGTTCTGAATGGGATCTTAGAGCTATTTCTGTCCAGATTTTCATAAACATAGGGACCTTTGAATTATCAGGCTATAAATAAGTTCTAAATGGAGGGGGCAAAAGCAAAAAGTAGAAATTTTTATGTTTGATTTTTAATCATGATTAATTGACTTTATTGATTATTATAAATACTAACATTATAAAAGTGTGGATCTTTGTAAAACAATGTCATATTGTAAGAAAGAAGTTGCATAATCCTTTTGAGAATATTAAACCAAGTGTTCAGGTGCCATCTAATTTCTTGTTTAATCCAGAACTTTGGTGTGCATCATCTTGAGGAATAGGATTTTGAAGTCCAGACAGACTAAGAGAAAACTGATCCAAATGTGTGTGTTTATATTTCTGCTTTTGTTGTAAAAATCAAAGTGTGATTGCTGGTTTAAAATGGTAAAACTAATAATGTTCATGGACTCGATTATAAATTTTCTAATTGTATGGGAAGAATCCAATAAACATAGAATTAATTGATTTGCAAATCCCCAAAGAGCTACAGGATCAGGTAGTGGTATGTTCTGATTCAACAGCATCATAATGCAGCATTTTATATGTGTGGCTAATGGATATTTTCATGAATGTTTGCTAGCTAGTCAGCCAATACAGAGAAATATTAGGTAGCGTAATTACTCACAGTTGTGTTTAATAAAATGAGAGAAAATTATCAAATGACACTAATAATAATAATCCTATAGCAGGCTAAATATTCAATGATAATTACAAGTATTAATCTAGCTTTCTTCCCTGATTATGACTCTTCTCTCCTTTATCATAATGGGAGTAGCAGATTGTCTGCAGTGAATTGTGAAAACGCAGCAGTGACTTTGGCAGTGAAGGCCTCCCATCAATTTTGATAGGTTAAAATGATTCTGGTTGGTCTTGAGCAAATGTGTCAATTTTTTTTTTCTGTGTATGTCATAAAAGAAAGAAGCAATAGTAAATTCTTGCTGTTATTCCATGGAGCCAATAAAATCATACTGCCAACAAGAGGCTGTTGACACCATAGGTGTAGTTAACTGTCTTGAAATACTACGCCTGGAAATAAAATCCTAATATTTCACATAACCTCTTTTTTTAAAAGAAATAAAACAAAACAAAACAAAACAACTATACTGCTTACATTTAGGGCCCTGCTGTTGTGTAACTATTTTTGAACATGTCTTCTGTAAGTGTATATATATATATATATATATATATACATATTTTTCTGTGCAATAAATTCATTTAGAGATAAATTTGGATTGCAAATTATTTTGGGGGAGGCGTGGTATTTGTGGCTAGTCTTACAAGTAAAAAGGACTAAAAGAAAGAAGAAAAACATTTTTTATTACAGCATATTTACATCTGTCCAAAGTACTTATCTACTATAATACTGACTAATGTATAATACTGTACACAAAGAAAGAAGCTAAATGAGTTATAATTCAGTCAGTGTATAGCTGGCCATTTTAAAACTTACCACTGAATCTTTCTGGTATGCAATGTGATATCTGGCAATCTGGTCCAGTTCATTACATCAGGTCATTTGTATGTTCTTATTACCATTTTGATAGCATAGCACATTTTATAACCCAGACATTTTACAATGGAACTATGATGCATGTATTTTCAAAAGTATAGACATACATGAAGCTATGAGGTCAAAAAAGATGAATGTCCGTAGTACCATATAGACTCAACAAATAAAAGTGTCCAAGGGTCTGAGTGTGACTTATGAATATTGTATAAGATTAGGCCAACATGTGGTTTTGATATAAATAATCTGTTCTTAAATTAGAATTACAATCGTTGAGTACAGTGTTGAAAATGGCAGATAGATTTTAGCTATCTTTGCTCACTAGGGAAAATGGAAAAATGTTTAGTTTGGTCAGATTTTCACTTAACTTCTGAAAAATCTTACGTTTGAGAGAACCCTTCTGAAATAAGAATCCTTAAAGACATAACCCCTTTGGCACAAGTTTTCAAGAAACTTGTTTGATGTTGTAGACAATTCTATGGCACACGTACTGTTCTAGATGTTTCATGCCAATAATATGTAAGCCATACCAAGGCTACATATACATATAGAGATGTTCCTCAGCTTACAAGGGGGCTATGTACAGAGAAACACATAAAAAATTGAAAATGCATTTAATACCCCAAAACTATCAAATATCATAGCTTACCTTAAGCTTATTTAAACATACTCAGAACACTTACATTTGCCTGCATTTGGGCAAAATCATCTTAAGCAAAGCCTATTTTATAACAAAGTATCAAATATCACATGCAATTTATTAAATATTACATTAAAAAAAGAAGAATATATATATTCTATATATATATTCTATATATAGAATGCTTGTAAGAATATCAGGTGTTCACCCCTGTAATCTTCTAGCTGACTGGAAGCTGTGGCTCACTGCCGCTGCCCAGCATCACAAGATGGCACCATATAGAACAAGAGTTTCAGGTGGTAGGTGTTGTAAGTTTTACCCAAACTGACATTGGTTTTTGTCATCATATATGTCAAGTAGTTTTCTCAGGTTTATTTTTAGAATATCCTTGTATAATGAATATTTACACTGATATCTAGTATAAAAATCTTGCAATTTAACATTAGAAACATTAAGATATTGAAAATCAATCTATTTCTTTAATTCATTGAAGACATTTTTGGCTTGTTTCCAGTACTTTCTTACTGGTTAAAAAATGAATTTGAAGTAGTCTGGATTTCATTATTATATGGCACTTTCCCTTTGATGAATACAAAGACGATATTCTATATTAGCTATCTGAGAAGAATTTATTTTTTTAATTTTATTTATTTGTAAGAGAGAGAGTGAGAGAGAGCACAAGCAGGGGGAGCAGCAGGATGAGGGAGAAGCAAACTCCCGGCTAAGCAGGAAATCTGTTGCAGAACTGAGTCCCAGGACCCTAAGATCATGACCCGAGCTAAAGGCTCAGGCGTTTAACTGACTGAGCCACCCAGGTGTCCCAATCTGAGAAGAGTTCTGTATGCTATTTCTATTAATATGCAGTTTAAAGTCTAGGTAATTAACTTAATATTTTAGTGGCTATTGCATAGATAGCACTATGTTCCAGGCAGAGAGTAAGAAAGAAATATTAAATCAACCATATTCTATGCATTCTAAATGAAAATAATTAATCGATCATAAAAATCCTTCTATTTATGGAATATCAACTTATAAGCTTTCCTCCATATGAACAATGCCAGAATAAAGGGTCATCTAATACAAATAAAGGATAGAATTAAAGAATTCTGGTAAGCCATTTAATTTTGAAAAATGGTGTTCTATTGTTGCTGAGTTGTGGTTTTCAGTTACATAATATCTGATAAGTGTAGAAGTAACATGAGTGTTACGTGAGATGAGAAATGGTATATAATTAAGATATTTTTAAAAGTACAGATAAATACAAATTTGTAAACATAGCATTATGGAGGAGTAAAAATAAATGATATCTACACACTCTAAAGTGAATAAAACTTGGAAAGCTAATAGAGAAGTAAAACAAGGACAGTGCAAAAAGTATGGTACATTTTTATGAAGTTCAAACAAATTCTGTGAAATCATAGATGGACTTAAAGATACTATTATGTATCAAATATTGTAAAAATTAAGCAAGGAAATAGCAAACATAAAACAACCAAAGCATACAAACTTGGGTAGATACAAGAGGTGTGATCATGTTCTACTTCATAAAGAGATGAGTTAATAGATAAATACAAGTAACTAGACTTTTTAGAAGTTAATAAAACGTTGCCTGTTATTTCTTAGTAATATAAAATATATGGTTTTCTAACAAAAACGTTTATCTTAAAATATTTAAAAATAAATTTTAGGCTACTCCTAAGGTTATATTTACTTTTCCACTGTAGGAAAAGCTGGTTGTTGTAGTTGTATTTGTTTGTTTGTTTTAGTCTCCTCCTAGTTTTTATTATTATAATGTGGAATGAGGAATGTTAGATTGAAAAGTGAATTATTTTATAGACAAAAATCATTACTTGATTCACCTCCTGGTACAGCAGATGGAACTCCTGAAAATATGCCCTTTTGCCTTATGGAAGAGTAACAGTTATGCTTACTTCTGAAACATACTTGGTGGTGGCCCTAAATAGTGACACCATAGTAAACATTTTGAATATTTGCAATTAATTTTTATAGTCATAGGGCTCCAAAAGGCACTGCAGGTATCTTAGCAGGTATTTCAATAAGGCTAAAATTTGCCTGACTGTTTAAAAATATTAGCAAGGCACAAAACATGGCAGAAGTATTGTCCTCAGATATTATTTTTTTCCATATGCTCCTGATTCCAGACATGACAAGTTATTTTTCAAATATTTATTATAAAAGTTTTTATTTATTTATTTGACAGAGATCACAATAAGGCAGAGTCAGGCAGAGAGAGAGAGGAGGAAGCAGGCTCCCTGCTGAGCTGAGAGCCCGATGTGGGCCTCGATCCAAGGATCCTGGAATCATGACCTGAGCCGAAGGCAGATGCTTTAACCTACTGAGCCACCCAGGCTCCCCCATGACAAGTTATTTTGATAGATGTATATACAGTGTATTTTCCAGTTATAAGAAAAATGGTTCTGCTATTTTTAACCTTTTTAAAAATTAAATAATTTTTTTCATTGAAATTTTATTTTTTAATGTTTTACTTTTCTTTTCTTTTTTTTTAAAGATTTTATTTATTTATTTGAGAGACAGAGATCACAAGTAGGCAGAGAGGCAGGCAGTGAGAGAGAGAGAGAGAGGGGGAAGCAGGCTCCCTGCGGAGCAGAGAGCCCGATGCGGGGCTCAATCCAAGGACCCTGAGATCATGACCCGAGCTGAAGGCAGCAGCCCAACCCACTGCGCCACCCAGGCGCCCCAATGTTTTACTTTTCAATATACTACTTAGAATATAAAACCTATTCCATTTTGTAAGATGTTTACCATTTGAAAAATGGTAATTTTCTCATTGTGTCTTCCCCTCACATTGCTTTATTTTGAATAAAAAATTTCACAATAAACATAACTGATGCTTTCCTTCTGATGGTCCCTCTGTTGGTCATATTGTATATGAGCCATGACAATTAGTTTTACAAAATTTATTGATGTTTGTTGATATGTTTTATCATAACTAATTTTCCCTCCCTTATCTAGATTCCCCAGCTTTCAGACAGGTGGACACTTCAATAAACCATACCCAAGGGATGTATCAAGTACTTCTTAGACATTCTCTCAGATCCTTGAGGTGTCATTTTGCCTAGGGATTTGCAATAGGTTCTGCCAGAGGCACCACTGTGACAACTGATGTCCATGGTCTATCTCCTGCTAAGCTCAAGAGGTCACTGGTTTCCAAGTTTATCTATAAAATTAATGCATTCCAGGAAGTTCTTTTTTTTAATATTAACAAACTTATTTTAAAGTTTATATGGAGAGGCAAAGACTCACAATAGTCAACATAGTGTTGAAGGAGAACAAAGACTGAGGACTGACTTCAAAGTTTACTAAAGCGATTGGGCGACTGGGTGGCTCAGTTGGTTAAGCCTCTGCCTTCCGGCTCAGGTCATGATCCCAGGGGCCAGGGATCGAGTCCCGCATTGGGTTCTCTGCTCAGCAGGGAGCCTGCTTCTCCTCATCTCTCTCTCTGGCTGTCTCTCTGCCCATTTGTGATCTCTCTCTCTGTCAAATAAATAAATAAAATCTTAAAAAAAAGTTTACCATAACGATAATTGTAAGCATGATATTGTAATACCACAGAGAGACTAGATTAAAGCAACAGAATATATATATTCAATTATATTTTATATTTAATAGAAAAGCAAAAGCAATACAAGAGAGCAAAATACAATCTTTTAAACAAATGGTTCTGTAGCAATGGTGAAGCTAAATCTAAAAATATAAAATAAAATAAATCCAGGCAGATATCCTACACTCTTCACAAAAATGAACTCAGATTGGATTATAAACCTAAACATGAAACATGTAGAAGGTAATATAGAAGAAAATTTAAATGACCTTGGTTTTCGCAATAACTTTAGCTACAAAAGCACAAGCACTGAATTTAAAAATGTCTACTCTGTGAAACACAATGCCAAGAGAATGAAAAGGCAAAGCACAGACTATGAGAAAAAATTTGCAAAATACACATCTGGCAAAGGACTGTTAATCAAAAATACACAAAGACCCCTAAAAACTCAACAATGGGGGAAAAACCGGATTAAAAATGAGCCAAAGGCCTTAGCAGATACCTCACCAAAGAAAATATTACAGATGGCAAATAAGCATATAAAAAGATGCTTCACATCATATGTCATCAGGAAAATGCAAATTAAAACAAAAAAGAGACACCAGTACATACCCAGAATCCAGAGCACTGACAACAGAACACGAAATGTTGGTGAGGATGTGGAGCAACAGGAATGTTCTTCCATGTGTATTGAGAATAAAGAATGGAAAACAACTTGGCAGTTTCTTACAAAACTAAACATATTCTTGCCAGATGATTCAGCAGTAGCAGCTCTTGGTATTTATCCAAAGAAGATGAAATCTATACCCACAAAGATGTCTATAGTAGTTTTATTCATAACTGACAAAAGCTTGGAAGCAACCAACATATCCTTCCATAAGTGAAAGGTCAAAGAAAGTGTAGTACATGCAAACAATGGAATATTATTTAATGCTAGAGAAATGAATTACCAAGCTATGAAAAGATATGGATATAAATATTTAATAAATATTTGATTTTAGGCTTCTACCAGTCTATCAATAGTATTAGTATATTTTAACAGTGAATGCTCAGCATTCATGAATTTACCTAATAAAACATTTTGGGTTCAATATTTTAAATACTTCAACCTCTATGATTATATTCCTAATAATTTTGAATTGGGGTAAATAAACCTTAATTTTTTGTAACTTGTTTCTTATTGCAAGAGAGCTCAATGAAATTTTAGAAAATAAAAATTTACAAAAAAAAAGTTTAGTTTATTATTGCCAAATAATTTAAAACTTTATCTTATATTCAAATACATATATTTTTCTAAATTGATTTATATGCTACTAAAACCAAAAACTTTTAGTTATACTAGATTTCATATCCTGCAATCAATGCCAGAAATACATCTGGCAATGATTTGTCTTAAATAGAGTTAAGATGGGTGTTATTACAATGCAAGATGGAAACAAAGATAGTATAACAATAGGTGATACATAACTTTTCCGTTTTGATCAAGTTACTAATCTACAAAAGGCTTTTATCAGTGACAGACTTGGGAATTTAACAAAACTTTTAAACTAGCATGTGCGACTCATTCCTAGAAAACAACACAATCAATAACACTTTATTTAGATTAAATCATGACTATTTCTCCATTTGAATAAAAAAGGTAGCAACCCCAATAAGTTTATTGAACATGAAAAGTTGAAATGCTATAATGCTCCTAAGGAATTAAATGATCCAGTCAAGAATTACAAAAAAAGGATATAAATTACCAAAGTGTTTGTATAATTGTAATGTACAACTGCCCATTATCGTTCCATAGTGTAGGCTTGTACAAGAACTCTATAAAAGAACTCCACTTCTAAACTGTGGAAAATATGTTCCCTTTCCCCCTATATACAACTATTAAGCCATTCATTTAGCTTTTAAAATATCCACTTAATACAGGCTTTTTACACATTTGAACAGGCAGCAGGGCTCTATTCTTATCGCTTACATCTGAAGGATAGACTTCTAGCGTAAGAGGTAAAGCCCATAAAGGAGCCCAATAATAACAACAAAATACAGTTTAGTGAGCCCTTACAATCTGCCAGCTACCTTTCTGAGAATACTTCAATTAATAAAACATATAAAATACCTGACCACAAAGAGCTCACATTCTTTTGAAATATAATAGTGAAATAAACCAATAATAGAGGGGCACCTGGGTGGCTCAGTCCATTGAGTGACTGCCTTTGGCTTGGGTCATGATCTCAGGGTCCTGGGATGTAACTCCCCAGCAGGCTTTCTAGGCAGTGGGGTGTTTTCTTCTTTCTCTGCGCACCCTCCCAATTCTCTCTCTCTCTGTCTCAAATAAGAAAATAAACCAGTAATAGAATAATGATTGATGGTTGATGGTGATAAGTGATACAAAGAAATACAAGAAAGGTAAAAGCCATTGGGGAATGCTGGGATGAAAGTTAATTTTATTTTGTTTTGGGTGGTTATATCTCATTTATGAGATGTTATTTGCACAAAGACCCAGGAAGTGAAGGAGAGTGTTATACAAATATTAAAGGAAAAGATTGCTCTAGGCAGAGCAAGTAAGTATATAGACTTTGTGTGAACAGCTTGTCTGTTACTTTTGAGGAAAAGCAAGGAGGCCAATGAGGAGTTCATAGTGGTGGAGAGAGGAAGAACGTATTGATGTATGACCTTCTAGTACATTGAAACGCCTTCAGTTTTTATTTAATATGAAAGGGGAAGATACCAAAAGTCTTTCAACAGCAGAATAAAATCATCTGACTTGATTTTTAGGTTAAATTGCTGTACCAAAATAAATTTGCATGGAGAAAGGAGTGCAGTATGTGTGGAAGTGGGGTTATCAATCAAGTCAATAATTCAGGAACATATGATGGTGTTTTTAGCATGCTGGGTGGTAATAGAAGTGGTGAGGTATGGTTTTCATTGTGTATATATTTTGATGGTGAATATTCTGGTGAACAGGATGGGGTATGTGCAGGACAGACATCAACATTTATTTTACCTGCACAAACAGAAGGGTGGAGTCTTCATTCCCTGATATGGAGAGAACTCTGAGTTCAAATGTTCTTTCTCATTAAATGGCATAGTGATGATGAGGATTTAGTCAGACAGTGAAAGAGAGCAGTAAGCATAGTGTTAAGCGGTAAGACATTATAATACATTTGAACATCAAAAAACGTTGTGTTGGATCATCTGTTTATGTGAGTAAATAAATAAATAAAGCTTCCTGGGGTTCTGATAGAGGTAAAGAAGACTGCTATATGATCCAAAGGGGCACGTGCACCAAATGTTTATAGCAGTAATATCCACAATAGCCAAACTATGGAAAGAACATAGATGTCCATCAACAAATGAATGATATATATATAAATATAAATAAATAAATATATATATATATATATATATATATATATATATATATATATATATATACACACACAATGGAATACTACTCAGCCATCAAAAGAAATGAAATCTTGCCATTTGCGTTGACATGGATGGAACTAGAGGGTATTATGCTTAGCAAAATAAGTCAACCAGAGAAAGTCACTATCATATGATCTCCCTGATATGAGGAAATGGAGGTGCAATGTGGGGGGTTTGGGGAACAGGAAAAGAGTAAATGAAAAAAGATGGGATCGGGAGGGAGACAAACCATAAGAGACTCTTAATCTCACAAAACAAACTGAGAGTTGCCGGGGGGGGGGGTGGGGAGGTTAGGGAGAGGGTGGTGGGGTTATGAACATTGGGGAGGGTATGTGCTGTGGTGAGTGCTGTGAAGTGTGTAAACCTGGCGATTCACAGACCTGTACCCCTGGGGCTAATAATACATTATATGTTAATTAAGAAGAAGAAAGAAGAAGAAGAAGAAGAAGAAGAAGAAGAAGAAGAAGAAGAAGAAGAAGACTACTATAAATCAAATGCTATGGTTTTCAGCATAGAGTGTGTAATCAGGCATATTTTATTAAAGTAACCAAGTAAAATGAGGTCGAAAATTGGAATAACAGAAAACATAAAAATCAGAGATTTTAAAAAGAGATATGGGACAGTGTAGAGAATATAGTCAATGATATTATAATAGTGTTATATGGTGACAGATGGTGGCTATATTTGTAGTGATCATAGAATAATGTATGGAGATCTTGAAAACCTGAAACCAATGTAACACTGACTATCAACTACACTCAAATAAAAAAATAGTAAAAGGAAACATTTTAATTTAAAAAGATAAAAAGAGGGACAAGAATTTGAAAAGTGAATTTCAAAAAGAGTAAAGATGAGGCTAAGACATACTCTGAACCTTGAGGAAAACACCATTTTGAAAATTCTTCCCATTTTGAGAAAACTCAAATGAATCAATACCATAAAAGAACCCATTTTAACCGAGAGATGTAATGAATGCTCAAGAAATAATTTTATGACAGGATAATTCTTCCCTATGAAACAGCATACAGAAACCCGGGGAAACACCTGGAAGCCAAATAAACTATACTGAAAATAAGAATTAGGAAAAAGATAAATGATGAAAGATAAGAAAATTAGACCTGCGACAGAGACCTAGTGAAGAGAATTTTTAGCTTGTGGTTTAATGTTTTTGAGGATAATCTAGAGTTCATAACTGCCTTGAGGCAGGCTGGTTGTAGGCAGTTTAGGCAGACCCCTAAGAGAGGCCTACTTTGGGCAGGTGGTGTTGGAGGAGGCCATTGGGCTGGACAAAGACAAATCCAACCATTTGACTAAAGTGTCTGTGAAGATGTTGAAGTCAGATGCAGCAGAGAAAGACCTGTCAAACCTAATCTCAGAAATGGAGATGATGAAGATGATTGGACAGCACAAGGACACCATCAACCTGCTGGGTCCTGCACACAGGATGGTCCTTCGTACACTATCATGGAATATGCCTCCAAAGACAACATACAGGAGTACCTGCAGGCCCAGAGGCCTCCTGACCTGGAGTACTGTTACAATATCAGCCACAATGCAGCAGAGCAACTCTCCTCCAAGCACCCGGTATACTTTGCCTACCAGGTAGCCTGAGGCATGGAGTACCTTGCCTCCAAGAAGTGCATACACCAAGACCTGGCCACCAGGGAAGTGCTGGTGACAAAGGACAACATGATGAAGATCTCAGACTTCAGCCTTGCCAGAGATATCACCACATCAGTTACTATAAAATGAGAACCAACAGTGGACTGCCTGTGAAGTGGATGGTCCCTAAGGCCATGTTTGACCAGATCTACATCCACCAGAGTGACTTCTGGTCTTTTGGGGGTGATCCTGTGCAAAATTTTCACTCTGGAAGCCTCCCATATCCTGGAGTGCCTGTGGAGGTGGTTTTCAAGCTGCTGAAGGAGTCATTTGATGGATAAGCCAATAAGTGCACCAGAGAGTTATACACAATAATGAGGGGTGGCTGGCATGTGGTACCTTCAAGCTGCTGGTAGAAGACCTGGATCATACTGTGGCCTTGACCTCCAACCAGGAGTACCCGGACCTGTCCTTGGCCCTGGAACAATACTGTCTATGCTTTCCCAACACCCAAAGCTTCACCTGCTCCTCAGAGAAGAATTCCACCTTCTCTCATGTGCCGTTGCCCAGGGAGGCCTATCTGCCCTGACACCCAGCCCAGCTTGCCAATGGTGGACTCAAATGACTAGTATCCCTATTACTCCTGTCCAGATTCCGTCATAAGCTGTAACCCTTACCCCCCACCCTCCCTGCAAGACTCACTGCCTTCTCCTTTGTCCCTTTCCTACTGGCAGGAGCCAGCTGCCTACCTGAGGCCTTCACCCCTTGAAGTTCACCTCTCTTCCCCTTCCTCTTCCTCCTCCTTACAACCTGCTCATGAAAGAAAGGAACAGAGAGGCAGGTACTTGCTCGTGGCTACTTCCTTCCCTCCCATATGTTGGACCAAGACCCCTCCCTGTCATCTGGTACTGCCTAGACGTCGAGAGAGTTGGAGATGAGGCATGCCTGTGAAAGCTGTCGGTGCTTTCCTGGTTTGGTTTTGTCTGCTTAGCATAACATGTAAGACTGAGTTCTGGTGGCAGGGACCTAGTCCTTGGGGCTATAGCACTAGTGAGGGGAGGTCAACTGCTCTGGGCCTTGGCTAAGAGCAAGCCCTGCTCCAGAGATATGGTGCCAAGGGCTTATCAATTTTGATACTAATTTGCTTTGCTGACCAAATACCTGGTATCAAAAGATGGGAAGGCAAAGACTGGAAGCAGTGTTGTGACCATGGGGTCCAGCCCCAAACTATGAAGAAAACACAAAGTGTATAAATCTGAGTAAGTATATATTTACACACCTTTTTAAATAGGTTGTTATCAAAGATTTAATCAATGGGTAATATGCTCCTCGTGGCTGGGAGCATCAGTTGCCATATATTAAAAACAAAGAAAAGAGGTGTCTGGGTGGCTTCCTCCAAGAAGTGTCCCTTCTTTTCAGGTCATGATCCCAGGGTCCTGGGATGAAGCCCCACATCAGGCTCTCTGCACAGTGGGAAACCTGCTTCTCCTTTTCCCTCTGCCCTGCTTATAGTTCCTCTTCCTGTCTCTCTGTCTGTCAAATAAATAAAATATTTAAAAAAAAAACAAGAAAGAAACAAAATGTTTTAAAAGGCCTTTTTTTTTTTTTAAATTTTCTAGGGGTGCCTGGATGACTTAGTTGTTTAAGCAGATGTTTGCCTTTGGCTGAGGTCATGATTCCAGTGTACAGGGATCCAGCCCTGCATGGGACTACTTGCACCCCAAGGAGCTTGCTTCTTCCTCTCCCTTTGCACATGATTCCCCCTGTTTGTGTGCTTCTTCTCTCTCTCTCTCTCTCTCTTGCTGTCAATAAATAAAATAAAATCTTTTACTAAATAAATAAAAAAATAAATAAATTTCTAAACCTACTTTCAGTTTAGGTCCCTTAACAAAA